>NC_056725.1:1230753001-1230943001 GCF_019279795.1 Protopterus annectens
TTTCAAGATGGGATCGCCAAGGTTTGTCATGTTGTGGCAGAAACCTGCAGTAAGTGAGATGTTCCACACCTTAAACATCTTCTTGCCATAAGTAAAGGCTTACTAGTTAAGTTATTCAGTAACTGTTTTCTCAGTCATGTGTATACATAGTTTTCATATTTAAATCCCACATAATATGTACCTCAACACATTGTATAATAACAGGTGAAACACCAGGCTATGTACAGATAAGTAAGATGCCTGAGTGGACCTATAGTACCTTTTGTAGGCAAGGTTCAAATGACAAATGCACTACCATAACAGGAACAGGCAAGCAAAAACTGAGGGTACTGTTACTCAATGCTAGACGTCTAAATCTTAAAATACACTCACTCGAGGCACTCCTTAAACTGGAGAACATCGATATCTGTGCAGTGACTGAGACCTGGTTTAAGGCTCCAGAGAGCACCCCTGCACTACCAGGCTATAACTCATACCACACTTTTCAGCCATGTAACCTGGACTGGAACACCAAAGGCAGAGGTGTGTCCATATTCATTAAGGATATCCACACCTCCAGGCTAGTTGCTCAGCATAACGCATCCGAGGTTATCCAAGTGCAACTAACTCTGGGCAAAACTGCAATCCAAACTGTAGCTTGCTACAGATCTCACACCATGCCCCAGGATTCCCATTCCTCTTTTCTTGATATACTGGAAAATATTAGGGTTCAACCAAACACCCTAATAATGGACGATTTCAACTACCCCACCATTAACTGGGAACACTACTCATGTACCAACTCCTTCACTCAACACTTTCTGAAATTCATAAATTCCAATGTCCTAGGTCAACTTATCCACACCCCCACCAGTGGCAACAGTATCCTAGACCTAGTCATTACCAACATGAGTGACTGGTGTTCCACACCTGAAGTCAACTCCTCATTGGCCCGATCCGACCATAAGCTGATCACCCTAGATAGCCACATCCCACCCCCACACTCCATTAAGGAAACCATGGTAAAAAAATTCTCCAAAGCCAACTTCATGCTTCTTAAGAAAGAAGTGGCGAACTTCATGACACCCATGCAGATGGACAATACAGTTACGACTGCTGAATCCTACACAAATGCACTCTATAAGCACTTACACGAGTGCATGGATTGTGCTATCCCAAACAGAACCAAAATGCTAGCCTCCAAAAAAAGGAAGCCAATCTGATGGTCACCTGCTATAAACAAACTGTATAACTGAAGGAAGAAACTGTTGCAAAGGAGAGTGAAATCCCATAAGTGGAGGAGCTCCCTGCTCAGCCTCAGTAAGAAGCTGAGATCCCTTATAAGATCCTCCAAAGCTAGCTACAAAAACAAAATCACCACTGATTCTAAGGACAACCACAAAGCCTTCTATAGCTATGTCAAGAATCTCAATGGCAACACCCAGATCTGCTCTGAGTTACAGCACAACGGCACAAAAATTACAGAACCAACTGATATTGCCAACATCCTGGCAGATACGTTCAGTGCTAACTTTACCCCCTTTTCACCCCTAAAGGGCCCATATCTATACAGGAAGAATGCAGAGTCCCTGTAATCACAACTACGCAGGTAAAAGCTGCACTCTCTAAAGCCAAAAACACGGCATCCACGGACAACATCCCAGGCTGCGTTTTACACGAACTGGCTCCTCACCAAAGCACCATGTTCAATCATAGCCTCACATCAGGCTTTGTGCCCACTAAATGGTGCACAGCAACAGTTATCCCACTCCACAAAGGGGGAGCCACCACTGATCCTGGAAACTATCACCCTATTAGCCTGACAAGCCTGGTCTGCAAGGCCATGGAACGTATCATCATGGAACACATAAACAAAGACATTGGTAACCTCCAAACTCTGGACCCCATCTCACCAAGTTTGGGTTTGTGAAAGGCAGATCATGCCTCCTGAACCTGATTGACTTCTTTGAGGCAGTCACCAAAGCCGTAGATGAGGGTAAGGTGGTTCACACAGCCTATCTTGACCTCGTCAAGGCTTTCGACACCATCCCCCATTCTGGAATTATAGCTAAACTCACTAAACTAGGTATAAATCCCTATGTCACAAGATGGGTTGACAAATGGCTCACTGACAGAACCCACACTGTAAAAGTTGCAGACTCCAAATCTGACTTCAAACCACTGACAAGTGGAGTACCACAGGGTTCAGTCCTGGGACATCTCCTCTTTGGTAGCTAACACAGAAGGCCTCTGGCTAGCAAAGTTTGCAGATGACTGCAAACTAGAAGCCATAGTCAAGTCCCCAAATGATGTGGACATCCTACAGAAGGGCCTCACTGAGAAAGATGCCTGGTGGTAGAGCCATGGCCTCATGCTCAATGCCAAAAAGTGCATTGTCATCCCCTTTGGCAAAAACTCTGCACCCATGAACTACCACATAGGCAGCAGTCTACTTAACACCAAATGTGTGATAAGAGACCTTCGGACCCAGGTGTACAGTAGTCTCTCCTTTGATAATCACATCACCACAGTAGTCAGGAAGTCCTTCTGCATGGCACACCTCATCACAAAAGGGTTCTCATCCAGGAAAAGGAGGTCATTGTTCCCCTCTACTCGACACTCATTAGACCCATTATAGAGTACAACGCCCCTTTTGGAATGTACCTCACAAGACATCTGGAAAGGCTACAGAAGTACCTCACAAAGAGAATTACTAGCCTCAAACAGATGCCCTACACTGACCATCTAAAAAAACTCCAGCTTTACTCCGTAGCATATCGCCTGCTCCGAGGCGATCTCTGCCTAACATATAAAGCTATGTCAAACCCAGAGCTGTTGGACATGCTACACCTAAGGAAATCCCAATCCCTCTGAGCTACACACTCTAGGGACCTAAACCTTGTCACCACAATAAACAGGACATGCTGGAGGGGTAGATTCCTGTCCCAGAGACTTCCCATACTCTGGAACAAGCTACCCATCTTTGTCAAGCAAAGTTTCTCATTAGCAATGTTTAAGAAAAATCTTGATGAGTGAATGAGAAATAGTAAATACACCCCGGGGATCACTTCTGTGGCTCTGCTCGACAGTGGCTCAGGAAAATAGTTTTCTTTCCATCACTATCACACACTTACCTTACCCGCACCCTAAACCTAACTCACTTAATCCGCCCCTAACCCTTAACTTAGTCACTATCGCACACTTACCTTACCCGCACCCTAACCCTAACTCACTTAATCCTGCCCTAACCCTTAACTTGGTCACTATCACACACACTTACATTACACGCACCCTAACCCTAACTCACTTAACCCACCCCTAAACCTAAAGTCCGTCACTATCGCACACTTACCTGACCTGCACCCTACCCAACATCCGTCACTATCACACACTTACCTTACTCACACCCTGACCCTAACATCCGTCCCTATTGCACACTTACCTTAACATGTCGGTGTTCTCAGCATCGGGATTCTCAACTGTCGGTCTTCTCCGTTGTCGAACTTCTGGTGTCGGTGTTCTTGTCATCGGCGTTTAGAAATTTTGGCGTTTTCAGGTAGACCTATATATATATATATATATATATATATATATATATATATATATATATATATATATATATATATATATATATATATATATATATATTTTACTCTTGGATGATAGATGTACAATATTGATGTAGTGTATATAACAAATATAAGAAAATAAGCTCAGTTTATAAAAACTGTGTAGGTTAGTTATGGCTGACAAAAGGCTGACTTTCATTATCCATACATATGAATCAGCAGTATAAAATGTACACCTAAATTCTTTTGACACATGTGTCTGCATTAAGTATGTGAAGGCCTGGAATGAGTCAACATTCTGCAGGGATTCATTACATGGCAAGATTATTGGTGAATATCTCACCATAATTATATATGTACATGCACAGATATATTTAGGATTTTAAATATATCATATAAATTATGTAGATATATTTACAATTAGTAATTTTTATGTATATGTGTATATGTTTTATTATACATACATATATATATATATATATATATATATATATATATATATATATATATAGATAGATGTAGATATATATAGATATATATGTGCGTGTGTCACAAAAGGAAATATTGCCAGCCAGCTATCTGGAATTTTGTTAGTGGTTGTGTGCCATTTGTGAACAGCAACATTATTCATATTCCTGTGTTACAAATGTATTACAACTGTATATCATATTGTATAGACATGTGCTGATGAGATTTTTTTTTTATATACACTATTGTAACTGTTTAACAGGGGAGACTGAAACACAGGAGATTAACTTGCAAAACGTCATAAGAATGGTTTAGGTTAAGTTACTTTATAGCTGGGCCATAAACAAAAGATGGTATCTCTCAATTTCCGTGTATTAGCAGACATAATGTCTAGAACTAGAAGTTTTTTTTTCATTGTCTTGAAAGAGAGATATTTACTAGGATTGAGAAGTAGAAGTGTTTTCTTGTTTTAGGACTTCCAGGATCTGCAAACTTCTGAAAAAAAACTTTGTTTATTTATTTTCAAAGGTACATGCTAAATGCTACCTCAATGGTTGTTTTTGAGCCTGGGAACTAAAGTCAGATGACAAGAAGTGATGTCATGCTGCAAGTATCCCAGCAGCAATATTTGAGATATTAATTTAAGAACTCTCTGAGAGAGAGAGAGAGACTGTGTGTTTTGTATTTTATCTTTGACCTGGCAGCATGAGTTGGGAAAACCCACTCATCACATCTGTCTTGCCTGACTCTGTAAGTAAGTTAACTAGGGTAGAGTAATTTCTTTTAGTATTCAGATAGAATAGATGTTTTCTTTATTTATTTGAGACTGTCCTGCAATGGTTTTTTAAATATTTCCTGTGATTTTTTTTAACTCTGACGTCACTGTGAATACATATTTAGTATTGCCTTGTTATTTTATTATTTATTATTAAATATATTTAAACCTATCATTGTGGCTGATATTTGTGAGACATATTTAAGCTCTTAGTGTACTTGAATATATATTTGGTGACACTGTGCAAGCCACTCCTAATAGCCTTGCTCTTGGTCAAACTACCATTTGGATTAACAGTAGCATTACACAGTAAGATCTGACTTTGTTAAGGGCCTTAAAGTAGCTGATAAAGAGTTGGCTGGTGGCAGTGACAACTACCTTACAGTCTGGGCAAAAGGGCACATAGCTAGTAAACCTGTGCCAGCTTTTCCCAGGTGTGTGCGTGTATTTGTGTATAAATAAAATCTCATAGAGTGTGGGTGTCAGCTACTTGGGCAGGGACACAAAGCACTTGTTGGACAAGAGAGGGTGCTGGACATCTTGGCTTGGCCACTCGGCTGAGATCTCAGCTCAATAGTTGTGCCAGTGGGGAGTCTAATAGGGGATCTGGAGAAAGAGGGAGAAACCAGCCCAGACTGACTGTAGTCTCTGTGTGCTCTTAAGGTAAATTGCACTTTACTGTGTGTGTACTTATCATACTCCCAGTGTGAATATCCCCCACTGCCACATGTGGTGAGGACTGAGACTTCTTGATTACTGGGCCAGTGCTGAAGCATCACAATATCTCTCTCTCTCTCTCTATATATATATATATATATATATATATATATATATATAGATATATATAGATATATATATATATAGATAAATATATGAGTTCACTACATAATCTCAAAATTTTGAAATATCGAATTTCAAAATCTCAAGACAATGTAGCCGAAACCCCTAAATACCGAAAGACCAGAAGCGCGAAATTCAAAATCCCGATGTTCGGAGATACTGAAGTAGCGCATCTGGTGTTGCGGTTTGTTAATGGATAGGTCGAAGTTCAGGTAAGTATCTATGCATAAGTGTATTGGTTAGGGGCTTTAGTGTGTGTGCCAGTGTGTGTTGTGACTGTGATGTGTGTGTGTGAGGGACTGTAAAATGTGTGGGTGTGAGTTTCCCTTCTGTGTCTGTTTGTGCAATCTCAGAGTTAGTGTATTTTAAGTAGGGGGTATGGGGGGCTTGCCCCCCTGCTTATCTGTAGTGTAGGGTGATATCCTTGAACCAGCAGCAGACAAATAACTCAAAAAGTAAGTAAAATAAAATGCTGTATCAGTACAGTAAAACCAGCAAAATGTATTAGGCCACAAAGCCAATAGTTAGCGCTTTTGTCTCCTGAATCGGAGACTTCTTCAGACTAAGGCTTCAGCACTCCATTAAACATTTAAATACTCATCAACCTGTCACGTGTCATCACTTTTAAAGAAGCTTATCACATTACTTAATTTAAAAAGTTAATCACAATACTTAATAAAAAACTATTCACATAACATCAATTTTAAAAACTGACTTAGTATTTTAACCCCTTCCTTCTCAAATACATTGCAAATTTCTCCCTGTTATTTAATCCTGGGGGAAACATGTATTTAGCCTTACTTGCCAACAATACTCTAGCCAACCTAACTCTTCTTCAACATTAATAATATTGTGTTCATTCATTAAAACATCTAATACTATACACTTAAAATTAACTTTACATTTCTTTTCAATATAATGTTTGCTCATAGCATTTTTCATATCTCCATGTGTAATTGCATAATTGTGTTCGTAGATCCTTCTATACAACTCCCTTTTAGTTCTTCCCACATAGAATGATCTACATTCAAAACACATTAATAAATACACTACATTTTTAACTTTGCAAGTAAATCTTCCAGGAACCTGTACTAATACTTTTCCAACTTCCAGTTCATTGCCTTCGGTATACAAATATTGGCAATAATTACAGCTGAAACACTTCACCATTCCCCTTTTTTGTTCAACTGCTTTAGGTCTATTCAACGTACTTTGAAAGAAATCTTTGTAATTTTTGGCCCTTTTTTGCACAAACCTTGGTTCAGCTCCTACCTTTTCTAAAATCTCTCTACTACCTGTCAATATCCCCCAATTTCTCCTAACAATCCTTTTTATAGTATTGGAATCTGTACTATTTTGTATTGCTAATGCTGTATTAAAACTATTGTCTACACCACGTTTAACTTTATTATTATTTTCTCCTGAATTTTTTTCTTCTGTTTTCTACTTCTTCTAATAAGACTTCTACTTCCTTCTGTGGATAGCCTCTTATTTCCATTCTTGTTTGATTGTGGGGGGAAGTTGTGTGTATGTGTATGTGTGTGCTGTATGTGTGTTGTACGTTCAGTATTTTGAATTTCGCGCTTCTGGTCTTTCGGTATTTAGGGGTTTTGGCTACATAGTCTCTAGATTTGAAATTCGATATTTCAAAATTTTGAGATTATATAGTGAACCCACATATATATAATATATATATATATATATATATATATATATATATATATATATATATATATATATATATATATATATATATATATATATGTGTGTGTGTGTGTGTGTGTGTGTGTGTATATATACAATATTTATTTCATATATACAGGTATTTTATATTTATAGTTATTCTATAGCTATCCATGTGTGTGTGTGTGTGTGTGTGTGTGTGTGTGTTTCTCTGTGTGTACCTTGGTAATGTTTAACATGAACTGTCTGGGTTCCACCTTAAATTAGAGTGCATGAGTTTTCCCTGTCTGATGGCAATGATGATGCGTTTTTGCTGAGGTGTGATAGCAGACATAATAGATTTAGCTTTTATTTATTTTTGTACCACTGCCAGAAGATAATCCAAGGGACCAGATTCATGAAACTGTCAACAACACTTTGCTAGACCTGGTGTTGATGTGAGACAATGGGCACTGGGACAGGGAAAATGCTATCTCAAGGGGGGACCAAAAAACATAATTAAATATAATGCAGCAAAGATGTGAAATGTGAAAGGCTGTACAGAATGATTATTTTTTCTAAAATTGCAGCACATTTTTGAAAAGTGAAACTGTTCTATGTATGCACACAGTGCAAGCCTTTATGCTTTTCAGACTGCTACTTTCTGTCAAAATCTTTTGGCATTTTCCAAAATTAAAATCATTGCTTCTATGGTTCCTGACAATATTTTTGGATGCCTGATGAAAAATATTTAGTCCTGCTTAGGAAAACTCCTCCATTAATTCTTCAACTTGAGTCTCTCCACTGGTTATGTCCCAGAGGAGTGGAGAATGGCAGATGTGCATAGTGGCTGTCTGAAGTATCAGAAGAGCTGTTTCAATGTGCTTTACTTATACCATATAATGTGGAAATAAATGATGGTAGGGCTTGTAGACAACATATTCTTGTAGTAAAAAACAATGTAATTCCCTTGTTTAATATTATTTACCTTGAGAAATTATGTTAAAAGAAGGGCTAGTGGCCCACAAGGTTAGAAATATTTGCCTTTCACAGAAAGATAAATTTTGAGCCCAAAAGTGTAAATTCTTGGTGAAGACTGACCACAAGACATTGTGGAAATACGAGGAAAAATCAGGGGAAGAAGTAACTCTACTCAATAAGTATCAGGTGCCTAATTAAAGATTTACTCGAGGAGTACCAGGAACTTAACTGTGGATATATTTGCTATTGCAAGGTACATTAACTAAGGCTCCAATGTCAAGCCTATGCATCGTAAGGAATCTTGTGTATCACTGAGACACCTTAAAAGCTGATTAACAAACACAGACCTGAACTGTAAATAACCAGAAATATGTGAAGACATATACTGGTTTTATTTGAAATAGGATATTCGTGTAACATCTGTACTACAAAGAAAGAAGCTGTCTGCAGTGTACATATTATACTTGCTAATATACATAAAATGTGTTTTTTGTGTGTGTGTGTGTGTGTGTGTGTGTGTGTGTGTGTGTGTGTGTATTTCATCAAACTTTCCTTTCATATACAAAGTCTTTGTGAGCACAACTCAGCAAGTAGTTAGAACAATAGCAGTATCTGATGAAGAGTCCTTTTAGGTTCATAGTAGTTTACTAGACTAATGACCACAAGGGCCTTTTTAAGCTTAGCCATGCATACCAAATCTCTGACAAGTTCTGATACCCTTGATAAGTGTAAACAGGGGCTTGGGAGATGAACCATTTACAGGTTGTCTATGCCCATTAAGGACATATGTGCCAAGCCAGGGGTGGTTTTCCTTTTCCCTATCCCCATACACTTGAATTAGGTTAGGGAAGAGATCTCCTTCACGTGTGTGGGGAGCCTATGCCAGAGATAGAGTAGTCTCTGGGATACATACCTGTCTCTCCAGCAGGTCCTATTTATATCACAGGCAAGGTTTAAGTCTTTAGAATGGGTAATTTTGGTGATGTTTCTTTTGTGGCTATGCAGGAGGTCCATCAGAGTGGGATCTGACAATGCCCTGTATGCCAGGCATAGATCTCCCCTCAACAGCCTGTAGGAGACAGTTTACAGAGATAAGGACTTGAGGTGGTCTGCACTGGACATTTTACTTATGCCTTGTATTCTTTTAGTGAGGAATCTCTGTGAACATTCCATTTATTGGATATGCCTGGTTAGGTACATACCAAAGGGGGCATCGTACTCAATGATAGATCTGATGAATGCCGAATACAGTGGAACAGTGACCTCCTTGGAGCTAGATGCCATACTTTTGCTTATACGTTGCACAACATAGAATGCCTTCCTTTCATATTCATTGCAGCCTTTTGCTATATTGTAGGCACTGGACTCCCTTTTCTGTCCCCAGGTAGCTCTCATTGGTAGTATTTAGCACTCTAGAATATAGACTGCCTAGAATTACTATTGGGGAAATATATAATATTTCTTGAAATACAGACAGGTGCTTTGTCCCAGGAGCAAACATTGATTATATTAAGTTATTGTTTTATTTTATTTATTTGTTTAAGTTTGTTTACTAGTGTAGTACACTAATCACAATAGACCATTTGCCTCTAGATAAGCCTTTTACAACTAGACCTTATACTTTTGACAGTATTAGCTCATTCCTGCTTTCACAGCGTAAAGCAACATTCATCACTAGCAACTGCACAACATCTGATTTGTAGTGCCCCTGTCATAGGATCCATGCATGACAGTCCATTGGCATTAGCATGTTGCATTCCTTCCTTGGCACTCATTGTCATACAAGTTTCCCCTAAAAACAGGGGACAGCACTGTAACATGTCTACAGTCATCATGAATGGCTATTAGCATATGATAATCCATAATGTATAAAAAGCCCATTCCCATATAGGTACTGTCTGAATTTCCTTACTCCCCAGACCAACCAAAGGGCTTTTCCATCATTTAGAAATATTAGCTAACTTATCTGACCTTGAAATAAAATGCAGTGGATCAATCAGTTCCTTTATGTAGCTTATACAATAGAGCAACATTGTTTTTGTAAGGTGAAGTGTGACGTACAACCCTAAATACCAAAGATAAATCAAAGTAGATAAATGCTTCATCTAATGTTATCATTTTATTTCTTTGAAGATGTGCTCCTCAGTCCTTTCCTATACAAACTGATGTTGCAGCGAACAATTCAGTGATATGACATCACTGACACGTTCAAAGAGGAAATTTAAATTTGTTAACTAAGTAAGCAAACTGGTCTGAAGACTGTTTTTAGACATGACCTGGGTAAGAAGCAAGAAGATACAAAAGTGAATACTATAAACACCCAGCAGTAGGCAGTGTAACAAGTGTTTACCGACAGCAACCGTGGAAGAAGTAATAAATCTCCTAGGATAATACATGAAAGATAAATGCCAATGAAAATAAAATGCAGTAATTATACAAAGTAAGAGTAAACACTGTCCACGCACTGTAGGAATATAGACAAGGTAATGTTTATTATTAATACAATCAGTGAAAATACTTTTTACAGGTAACAGTATTTGTAACAGTTTAATAGTTGGGGGTTGGTAAAATGGTTACAGTGTTTTCCTCCCATACACGAGGTACAGGATTTGATTCTCAACTTTGAAGGGAAATTGGCTAGGCCTAAAATGGCATCTAGTCTAGTGAAACTATGAAAAGTTATTGCCTGCAGAGATGTTGACTTCAGAGCTGTGTAGAGGACAGCATGTGAGGTGAAAAATATGGTTGATAAGAGGGAAACTAGACAGAAAGCTGCACTTTGCAGAATCAGATTAGTGAGAATGATCTAAAAATAGGAATATGCGGACAGTCCATTAGCAGCAGAAGATAAAATATTTCAGGTGGTGGGGTTGAAATCTGTAGACACTTGTTCTGCTCTAGCAAGGCAAAATGGGGATCTGAGGAAAGTATGAGCCATCTCAGATCGTGACCTGATGAGATCAGAAGGTAGTTTGCAGTCTGAGGATTATCAGGCAGAAAATGTTGAAAATAAGCCTGCACAGTGTAACATACAGAAGGAATTAAGTCTTTCTGTGAATTAGAGGGAGCGTGTAGATTTAACACAACAGACTGCTATGTGAGGAGCTTAAGTATGATATGCCGACACATCTTAATGAGGACTTTTTGTAGACTCAGGTTGCTTTGGGAGTTTCCAGAGGCTATTAAGGTTAGCACATATCTTAGTTTGGGTATTAAAATATTTCTTTTCAATATAATTTCAAGTTTCAGGAGTTAATAACTTTGTGAGTTTATAGGCTTATGTTAGATGAAAAAGGACTTTAGAGGTGGTGATTGCGACTTCGTGGTGAAAAATTCAAAAATGGTATCTGGGGTTATGCTGAAATAATTACAATTATTAACCTATGTCATAGGGTTACCACAAGGGTTGTGGAGATTTAAACAAAGGGCAGAAAAAAGTTTGAGAGTGGTACACCAAAGATCAGTGAGTTGGCTTTAAATGCATTAACTTATATGCTGGAATTGTAAAACCAGACAAATGCATTGTCTAAGTCACTTTTGTAGGGGTGTTTAAATAATTGTATGATCAGGGCTGTCTTGTAAAACTAGAAGGTCATCAGTATAAAGCCCAATGTATCAGTATAATGCCCAATGTATCAATATAAAGCCTGAATAAATATAGTATAAAGGTTCAGTGAAGGAATGAAGAAAGGGAGGAGAAAAGGTCACGTGACTATAAGAAGACAGCTGATCCATGGATACAGTCATTTGTAATGCCAGTGATAGGAGATCCAGGAAAAGATAACATTCTACTTTATTGTACCTAGGTAAAAAGGTTTGTAAAATAACTTCTCATCTATCGGTGGTGCCATCAATGAAAGATAATTTACAGTTTGTTTTAATAGAGTGACTTACCTTATCGAAAGCTCTCCAAACGTCAATAAACAAAACCCATCTTAGAAGATGATGATGACTGTCTATATTGCTTCAACTGTGAATGACTGAGATACGATTGTTTGGAGAAACACTAGTCAAGCACAACCAGTCAGCAAAACAACTGACCTATATGATACCTACACAAATCAAAAACTTTTTTGTTGTTTTTTTTTTTTTTTTTTTTTTTGCCAAAAGGACAAGCTCCTGTTCATCACCCATGTGATTAGCAAGCTCCCTACATCCCATAGTTTTATATATGCCAACTCCATTGTCACACAATAATGGGAAGAGTGAAACTTCCTAAAACAATGGTCAGCCATCACGCACAGTTATCCTGCTGTTATTTAGAATCCTAACAAAAAAGCTATAAGGAAATGGAGAAATGACCAGTTTTAATTAGGTAGCTAGACCCTTATTAATTAGTCATCAAGGAAGTGTAGGATAACCATTTATATTAGTTTAGAATATATAAGTGTAGTATAACCATTTATATTAGTTTAGAATATAGTCAGTAGCCTAGAAAAGGGCAGTAGTAGCACTGAAGCCCAGTTTGAATCCACGTTGTTAGTTGTATTGAATAAAAACCTCCAATGGGCTAAGCTGGGATGCCTTCAGAAACAAGTTAGTTACTTAGAATGCAATGATCATTTCTTAAGGATGGTAGCATGCTTCTTCAGTGGTTAAGATCTGTGCCTTACAGATATATGGTCTGGAGTTCAGTTATGCTCTCTGGTTGCTGTTTTTGCGGAGTCTGCATGTGCTTTATCTGAATACTGTGTTTTAATCCCACCTAAACTAGCCACTATGCATTTACTTTCATCCTTGTGGCTTATTTCATAAATGAAAAGGGTCTACAATGAAATGTTCACTTACTGGTTAACAAATGAATAAATTCAATTAAAATTATGGAGATTTTTTATAGGGAAGTTTAAGTATGTTTGCAAGCAATTGTAAGTTAGTTTTAGGGTCTGAAGATTCTGGACAAAATGGATTAGGAGTTTTGAGTAGAGGGATAACTTTGGCAGTTTTCCGTAAAGTAAGAATGAACTTTGTGATCGGGGTTAGGTTGTAAATATGTACCAATGTTTTGAAGATAGATGAAGCAGACTTTTGTCTGACATCTAGGTTTTATTTTGTAATCACTATTAAGTGTTTTTTTTTCATACAATTTAATTAGGGGAGTTATAAATAACAGTAGCAAACATAAATCCAAAATGAAAGTATGGGTGATCATCAGAAAGAGAACAGTTCAACAAAGGGTCAAGGTGAGTGAGTGGGAAGAGGGTGAATTGGGAAGGCTGAAAATATTAAAAAAAGTCTCTAAGGAGGTTGAGTAAATCCTATGATGTAGAAAATGTAGCCAGTCCAATGAATTACCATCCATGTTGTATTATTTGCTAAAGAATGATTTTTTATCTCTGACCATTATAATCTAGGGATGGAGAAAAATGTATTTTGTCTGGATATATGATAGTAAGACTTGCCTCTGGATCTTCTGGAAGAGTATCTTAGCTCTGTGTAATGTTGCTTGTCAGAAGGTATGCTAGATTTTCCAATGCCTCCAGGTGGTATCTGTTTCCTTAAGTCACAGTTTTATTTCACATGCCAATCAAGGGCATGTGTTACACCTGAAACTGCACTAATTTATATAAAAATATTGTTTTGAATGGGCAGCTGAATATAATTATAATTTCATAGGTTCATAGGAAGTTACTAGGCTATCGGCCCTGGAGCCCTTACAAGTCTAGCCATGTTAATCCCAAGTTGCCCCAACTGTCCTTGGCTAGAGGGATGTAATTCACAGGGTGAGTCTATGATCAACACCAACTATCCCTGTCCAAGAGAGACATAGGTGCCACCTACTGGGTGAATTTGTGGTCTCCAATCCAATTGTCTAGGTTGTACTTGAATAGGTCTCACTGCTTCAAGTGAATTGAAAGTTTATTCCAGAGGAGTGTCAATCTCTGGGAGATATATCTGTCTCTCTAGCATGTTATGTTAATGTCATAGACTAGGTTAAGATCCCCAGAGTGAGTGATTCTTGTGCCATTTGACTTACAGATGTGCAACATTTCCATCAGGGCAGGGTCGGAGACTGCCCTGTAGGTCAGGCACAAGTCACGTCTCAGCAGCATATACAATATAAAGTACAGTGACAGGGATTTCAGTCTGTCCACATAAGTCATAGTTTGGAGGCCCTGCATTTTCTTGGTGAGAAACCTCTGTGGTCTCTCTAGCTGCTGCAGGTTTCTGGTGAGGTACATGCAAAAGGGAACATTGTACTCTGTTAATGGCCTGATGAGGGACAAGTACAGTGGAGTTAGAACATCCTTAAACCTGGATGTGATGCCCTTACTTATGCAATGCACAACACAGAAGGCTTTCCTTACCACTGTAGAAACTTGGAGGTCAAAGTTCAAGTTGCTATCTACCTGCGTTCCCAGATCTCACACCACTGGGTTTGAACTTATGGGGTTGCTGAGTGGTTTCTATTTGCATAGCAGTGTGTGTAAGGGGGTTACATTTGGGAGGTCTCTGATCTTTTGGTAGGCTTCTTGTGAGTACCTCCATGTATGTAGGTTTATGTGTCATGACATTATTTTGTGTGAGAGGTGAAGTGTTTGTGCTGATAACCTGTTTGATGTCCAGTTTGTTGTTATGTGAGAGAACTGATTCCAATTTCATAGTGTAAATACATCTCTCACATGGGGTATTTGTTTATTTTAGGAGTAAGTGGTTGTCAGTATACAAGAGGCAATTACTACATTTCCTTAGGATGCCCATGGTGATCAGGCTGGTCAGAGAAATGATGGGAAACTGCCCATCCATTATAGTAGGTTTTTACCATATGTACTATTAGGGAAGGAAGTAGGCTAGTTTAATTTTTGTGCTAGGACTAACAAGGGGACTTATTCTATCGAAGGCTATGGAAGATAAGTGTGGAAGTGATGCTCAGTGCACAACTGGGTTGCCCGTTGTGCAGCAGAGAAGCTTGGGGGTGTTCCACTGGCAGATGTCAAGTGAACAATTGTGATTCAAGGTGCTTGCATCTATACAGGGCACCACTAACCCCCATTGCACAATGCACAGCAACACACAAACGTTAGGCTTAAATACAAGTGAAATAAAACACTTTTAAGCTAATCTACCAATAGAAAAGCACACAATGAACCTTTCTCCAGAAATCCCCAGCTCAGATAAGGCTGGATCCGCACTTTTCTGCCACAAGGCTGCAGGGGAGCCCTTCTTAATGTGAGATGGCTGATTTAGTGCTCAAGTGTAACAAAAACAGACTAGATTCAGCAGGTCTGACTCTAGTTCATGCTATCTAGGTATTGGTACAGTGCAAATTAAGCACAGAGAATGAAGTTGTCACAAACAGTAAAACAGTAAAAAAATGGAAATAATGCAGAAATTCGATAAAATACAGTTCAAAATGTGTAGAAGGGTCAGAAAATATTCTTATTTTCTTGTTTTTTTTTGCCTTGGATGCCTTAGTTTAAAGCAGAAAAACTCTAGACATCTAGCAAAGGATGCCAAACATAGGGAAGCTCTGGTTAACTGCAAATCACAGTTAGCATTGTTGAAGTTATAAAAGTGGGACTAGTCAGTATAAGCTAATTGATTAAGCTGAGTAAATCCCTTGTGAGAGGAATTGATCATCCCATAACAAACATTGGAGGGATGTTGCAGTATTTAAAGGAATAAAAAGAAAGAAAGAATGTTATGACTGATGAGATTTTCAGGAAATATTGTCATACATCTATAGCTGTCTGAGATGTTGATTATTTAGATGTCAATAGCATTATCTATTTGTACATTCTTAGTTGAATGTGTGGGGCATTTACTAGTCAGAAAAGACTGAGTAAAGTAGTTATGCAAATGAGTTTTCAATGAAAATGGCCTAGCCACCCTAAATGCAGGTTGCCCAGTAGGATAAAATTGTATTTGCATATCGGTTTGCTAAGTTTAGTCATAAGTACGTTGATGCTTTTCATTGCTGAGCTGCTGACGGAGCTCTAACACCTAATCTAGACAAGTTAAGAGGAGACTACAGAAAAGGAGAAGAAAACCACAAAACTTTTTACATCTTGGAATTGACTGATTCATTGTACTACAAGAACCTCAGAGACTTCCTAGTGCCAAGTCTGCAGACTACCAACCTCTAGTGAGAGTAGAGGCTTGGCTTCCATTGATGGGTCAAAGTACCCGATTTTGATTGGCCAGCTTTGAAGGCACAGACTTGATTTTGGCTAGTTGGGTACTGAGGGGTCAGAAATTTACAGACTTTAAATAACTGGAAGTTTGCTCAGTTTGGCTCTCTTTAGACAATAAAAGACTGCAGAGAAGAAGAAGAATGGAAAGAAGATAAAAAAAGCTAGGCTCTGATGGATTCATTGCAGTAAAAGGTCTTTAATGGCTTCCGCAGCCACAATCTGCAGTGTGTCAGCCTCTGGAAAGAGAAGATTCTACTGCTTGCCAGCTACTTCAGCTTGGGTTCCTTTAAAGCATCAGAGTGCCTGATTTTGAGTGGCCTGCTACTGCAGGATTGTAAGTTTTATTTTCACTGGCCAGCTTCCATAGGGCCAGAGCCCTACAGACTTTAAATAACCAGACATTTGCTGAGTTTGGCACTTTGCTGTACAGTGCCACTAAGCAGTGTAAATCCTGCTATGTTAGCAGCACAACAGTCTAGTCTGCAACAGATAAGGCAATATTTTGTTGTAGATTTTATACATTTCACTGTCCCTTTTCTCTCTTGCGATTGATTGAATGCATTGTTAAGCTTGAATTCAGTATATTTATTATACTTACCCATTAGCCTTTAAGTACTGTCTTACTAATCAGCTCAGAGCTGTGAGTTCCTTGTTTATTGCTTTATTATTTGAACCTTATTTTCGTACTTTTAATTGACTGCTATTCTGTTACTTTGTGCTCATACTATTTCATATTCAGTGTGAGTTTATTAATTATTGCTTTATTAACTGAACCCATTTAGTATTTGATGTTGACTATTCATTGACTGTTCCACCACTTAGCTGGTGCCCATTCATTGGCCCTTTTCTTCCGTGTGCCTATTGCAAGTGCTTGCTTGTTAGCAGTGTGATTTATTTGTGCCGGTGCCTGATTGTTAGCTGCTTTACTGCGTTTACATAATTCACTGTGGCTTGTTGCTTCCTGCAGTCATAGTCGTTTTTAATACTTATCATTTAGCTGCTAATCTTATTACTAGATTTTACTTCTGATACTGTCCCCCTTTTTCTTATGTTCTTTTTGCCCCCATGCTTACTGACAATTAAGCTTACCCCAGTATGACTTAAGCCTATACATTCTTCAATGGTGATCAGTCCCCAGAACCACAAAGGTCATCCAGAGGGGCTGTCATTCAGGAAGCTGCAAGGTTGCTTGTGTCCTTCTTGGCATCTCAGCTATGAATATATTTGAATGAGCTAACCAGACAACATTGGGGTCCCATGATGCCCTGCTCCTGCAAGTGCATGCTCTAGTACACGCAGTAATAAGGCTACCACCAGATGGTGGTTTACTGAGTCAAATGCCTGTCTCCAGATACCTAAACATTGCTGGTCCATATCTAAGAGACAGTGGCCACATATGTTCTGTACTACACTGACCTTACCCAGGATGAAGACACCCATTCCCCCTGCTAGATTAGTCAAGTGCCTGAGTCAGTAATCAAACTTGTTTTGCCTGGGTTGTAGTCAGGGTTTTATTCCTCTATGCCACCACAACTGGATTAATACTTTCCACCTTTTTTCAGATACCCCTTTAAATCTTGACATTATCTCACTATTTAATCTTGTTATCTGTCTTCCTTTTGCTGTCTTAAATTCACACTACCATTCACTCACTATTCTAAGCCTACCTCTACAGCAGCAGCAAACAGCCTGTCTACAGTGCACTGCTGTACCTAAAGCATATTAAGTGACTAGCCTTCTATTACCGCCATTTGAACCTAGCTTTTTAAGCCAGTACCTCACCCTACCTATCCAGTCAGCAACTATGGAGACATAGATGCTTCTGTTTCCTTGATGAGTCAAATCTTCCTAGACATCTTAAGACAATGTAGCAACTGTTTCATGTTTACTGACTATCCATTACTTTTACCTAGTGCAAAATCCATCTCTAATTGTTGCATTTATGTATACAAAATGGAGGCAGTCCTCACAAATCTTTTCTGTAAGCATAAATCTTTGAATGCAAAGGTAGTCAAAACAACCAACCTAGGTCCTCATAGACACATGATGGGGCACCTTAGACACAAAAATTCTCATATTTGTGCAAACCCACTAGTCACATGGGTACACCAACATCCAAGCCTCCTACCATCACATTGGCACATAAGATTAAAAGTAATAACAAAGCTAAAAAGGCAGTCTCCTTAAGGCACATATATCATACAGTTAAAATAAGTAGTACCAAAAATGCTTTAGTAGTTTTTGACTCCATGGTCAGGCATACAGAATCTACACTCATCAGATTGGCAAAGAACAGAAAGACCATCAGATGTCTCTAAGGTAGTAGGATTTTGTATGTCACCATGATCTCCCAGCCTGTAAAGCATCTAGATATGAGAATGACGTTGTCGTTGGTTATTCTGTAATGAGCAAACTCACATGGCCTACCTTGGAGGAGATACAGAGAGACATGGCAGACATGTTCTTATCCAGGTAGAATCCCTTATGCTGAGTAATATTTTGCCCTTGCCTGAATTATGCATAAATGTCAATAAACAATCATTTAGCTTCTGTGACTGGCTACATAAAGGGTGTTATTCCAGGAGGATTCAGATTGTGACAGCCTCGGAAAACATGGCGGAGAGAACTTCCTTTTTCACCTGTCCCATTGAAAAGTCCAGAACAAAAGATGGACTCACTTTAAAAAACAGATACAAAATTTGACAGAAGAAAAAAAAACTAAATTACAGAGCTTATATACAAATAACTAAAAAGAAATGGTTAAAGCGAGCATAAAATCAACAAATGAGGTTATAATTACAACTTGCGGGAGTCTTAGTATAAACAGCAAACATTAGACATACATATTTATATAACTAGTTAGACAGATATATTAAAATAAACTTTACATATGGCCTATAATAATAACTTACAAGAGGTATGATGAGGGAAGTATAAATTACAAACACAAATTATGGGTCACTCCTTGTATAAGTTAAGGATGTCTTTGGATTAGTAGTATAAGTTAGATGGTATAAGCTTGGAATTACTAGACTTGGAATTCTAAGCCTAAAAGCCTGGTGGTCCATCTATTTGGTTATGATAACAGACTGGTGGTCAGCCTAGATGTTTGTGATACAGAAGATTAAAACTGAAGTTTTATGAGTGTACTGACACAGTGCTGGTTTGGAGCTGTTATAAGAGACACATACATCATTCCAAATATCAGTAAATCAGTTAAATAAAACAGGTTGTTAACTGTATTAACTCTTAGGGATTTCTAGGAACACTCTTCCATCTTCAGCTCTAAGTGTGACAGGTCAGTCAGTTGTGAAGATTGCTCCACTCTTGATAGGGGTGTACAATGCCTTCTGCTCCAGGTGAGGAACACTGTACACTACACAGCTCTTAGCGCAACATTAATAGTGCAAAAAAATCTCTAAAGATGTGCACATCCACTCTTTTACCTTTCATAAGTACTGACTTTAAGGTTATGGTTCGTTCACTCAGCTTTAGTGAGTGCTACAGCATTTCCAAGTATTGTACTTCCAATTCTTCCTTTGGTTAGTCAGCAAAATGTAGCATAATTCTGCAACATGTCCTTATGAATTTTTGGAACACACTGTATTTATTTATTTGTTTGTTTGTCTGTCTGCCTGTCTGTCACCACTTAGTGTGGAGATAGACTCATTAATACGTGCAGTCAAGTTCAAGAAAAACTAAAAAAAAAATTAATTCATGCAAGTCAAGTTCAAGAAAAACTAAAAACAAACACACTTTTTGGTTATATTTCAGTTCTTAGTTTGTCAACAGAGTTCAAAGTCTCATCTTGCAGTTCTTGGCTATTGAAGCTCTGGTTAAGTCACACATTCAGAGTTATGTTCCTGGTAATACACAAGCAAATTCACAGTTAGACTGCTGGTATAACTGAGGTAAATCGTAAGAAGGCGTCTGGTACTCCACAGGTAAATCCATGAGTAAGCCTTTTGTACTCCACAGCTTCTTTTGTTTATTGTGATTCCCCATAAGTCTCTATTCTTGGACTTGAAAAGATCCTTTCTAAAAGAAACAAATATCTCTACCCCTTTGAGCCACAGTCTTTACTTTTAACTGCACTTCAGCAGGTGATTCAGATTAAACTGTTCTTTACCATAATATGTTGTGATATCCACACCATGAAATTCACTCCACATTATGTGGTATATATACAGCATCTCAAAATAGTTCTAGCATTTTAACCAGCTGCAATGCCACAATAACCCCACTCCCAGCTTAGAATTCCCGGTTCTATACTGAATGGGATGTGGTATGTGACAGGATAACCCAGTTGCATCCAAGTGGCTCTTGCCAGCTTCATCTCTGATGATGACATGAAATAGCTATAATGAAAAGGCCAACCTATGTTACTTGGTGTTTACATCTCATTGTTTGGACAACCACTGCAGGGATGCATGGCCAATTAGTGGAGTGATGCTACATTCTAATAACTAATATTGTAGGGAAGTTAGTGGCCTCTTAATAGCATGAATTTAACACTCTGAGGCAGTGTACCTCATATCAGCCTTGCTTAAATTCCTGCTTAGGTAACAGACTGGATGTTTCTAACCACCTGCTTTCTGAGATAAAACAGCTTCTAAACCAACTTCAGATGCATTGCTGCAGACAATAAAAAGTTTATTAAAGTTAGGGGCACCCAAGGCTGGCTCTAAATAAAATATAGTTTTGTCAGTTAAAAGGCTCATCTATATCTAAAATCCATTTTATCTGGATAGGTGCATTACAATTTGCCTCATATGTCAGTAGACAGGTTATGGTAGCAATATTGATAACAAATGTGTTCTTGATAGTGCCTATTTTGCCTGTCACATACCCTTCTGCCATTCATACACCCTAAGCATCTGGCTTATGCCATGCAAAGCTTATTTTTGGCAGCATTACATTTATGTTCTGCCTGCTTTTCCAGCACGGCTTTTACTTTGGATAAATGTGACTTAAAAACTGTCTAAACAAATTACTGCATCATCAAAGGATGCAGCTGAGTACCTTGCATGAGGCTGCATATATTATCCATTACACTTTGAAAAGGGGTTTATAACACATAGTCGAAGTTTTGTAAGTTCGAACACTATATGTTTGAACCGATATGTTCAAACTTACAAAACTTTGATTTTTTTATTTTGTTTGTCTTTTCGGCTTTTCCTGGTTAGGGGTCGCCACAGCGGAACTCCGGTCTGCTAATGATTGGTAGTACATTTTTATGGTGCCAAGTTGCCAGCCCAATGCCCAACCTTCAGCGAAGGCACGCCCATTTACGTATGTCTTTCGGAGGCCACTCGACTGCGGGGAGGACATGCAGACTCCACACAGAAGGCACTCCAGCCGAGAATCGAACAGGTGAACTTCTTGCTGTGAGGCAACAATGCTACCGCTGTACCACCGCAGCTAAAACTTCAATTATGTAAAAAAAAAAAAAAAGGGAAAACTAAATAAAGGGTTGTAAGCAGGGGGGCAAGCCCTCCTGCATTCCCCCACCCCCACACTTTTTAAATATACCAACTTTGTTTTATTTTGCTGTTCACTTCATTCATTCATTTTTTATACTAATCAAATGATCCTTGCCATTTCATAAGGAACTTATTTTTAGCAAAGGGATTTAAAACTAATAATTTATCCCCCATTTTAAACTCTCTAACTCTGGTACTTCTATTATAGACACTGTGACAAATATTTTGTCCCCTTTGCATATAGTCCTTAACTATTGGCCTAACACTGTATAACTTATCTTCAAGTTTGTAAAGCTAACTACCACAATGGTGCTTTGTTCTCCTTCCACATCTCCTTTGTTATGCCCCGCAAGCCTCATGGATGTGAGCCCTACAGTAATTCAAATGGGTTAAATCTTGTTGAAACTTGGGGCACCGCTCTTACAGACAAATGGCAGTACAGAAATAAATAATCCCACTTTTTACTATTCTGTCCTATAGTATTCTTTAACATGGACTTCACAGTTTAATAAAGTACTTCACTAACCCATCATTTTAAGGGAAGTACCCTGAAGTTAACTGTTTTACTTTAAAACACTGGCAAATATGGTGCATTACCCTGAACATAAGTGAGGTTTCCTGGTCCATGAGTATTTTTTTTTGGTAATTCTACCCTGGAAAAAGTAACACTAGCTCTTTGGTTACTAATTTATCATGATTTTCAGGGTGCAATGCTTCTAGAAACTAGTTGCACTGTCATTAATCACTAGAATACTAAGCTAGCCATTACTAGATTTTACCAATGGACCTGCAAGAGCTATGGCTATCCAGTCAAATGGGACTTCAATAATAGGCATACATACCAGCAGACTTATGAACACAGGATTTGGTGGCATCTTTTCACACCCTGGGCAAGGTGCACAGAAGTTCTCAGCGTCTATCATTACACAAGTCAAATTCAAGCTTTGATTTTATCCTTCCTTAAGTGTCTTCCCAAAACGTGTTTTTGTGGCAGTTTCATCACAAATGTTCTAAAACATTTTGGAATTAACAGTTTGTATCATATTTCGTTTTTTGTATTTGATCACCCAGTACAACAGCTCATTTTTTAACTGAGAGTCGAGGTATAGGATGTGAACAACCTACTAATCTTTTTCCTTTATCTGTTCTCGTTACACTTTCTCTGGCTCTTCTTAATATGTCATCCTGCCTCTGGTTTCTTTTAATTCACATTGCCAACTCAGAGAATATTTGGCAGAACACTGAAATGAAGCATCAGATATAGCCTCTTCACCTATGAATGCAGGGATATGTGTTTCTTCTAAAAGTTTCTCTTCTAAACAAATTTTATGCCATTCACTGTCTAATGTTTCTTTAAGTACCTGCTACTAAGACTCTTCTTTCTGAATAAACATCTGTTTTGACATTTCTGTAGGGAAACATAGAATTCTGCTAAGGTTCCGTTTCCTATCTTAATAAATTTATCACTGTAGGCATATCCCTTTCTGTCACCATGCAGACATCTTTCATTACTTTAATTCCAGGAATTTTCATACAAGGTCCCATACCTTGCACCACATTTTTTCTAGTTTCTGCACTGATTTTTTTACTAACTTAATAACTGATATTTTCTGGTAAGACCCTGTAGTATGTTTCTGATAATACACAATTTCATCTCTATCTCCCAGTCAAAGCCAGATTTTTCATTCTTTTAAACTTTCTACACACACACATTCCTTTGTATCTATATTAATTTTTTGATGTGGATTACACTAAGAATTGGTATAATGAAACACTGAAGCTTGAAAGCACAGGGTTTTGTTGAACATAATGAAACCCTTAAAACAAGTTAAAAACAACTGTAGCTCCCTTACCCCATATTCTTGTACCTGTATATATCAACTCCAAGATGACACAATACTGGGGAGAAGGATGAATTCATTTACTTCCACTGACTGCCAATCGTGGTAAAAAAATAAATAAAAAACACCATAGAACCCATCCACTCACATTGATAAAATACTTCAGGCTGCATTTATCTGAGCACTGTGTAGCATTCAGTCAATAATTTAAAATCTAACACTGCAAAGTGAATTTTAAATAAAACAGTATTGATGTAATATGTTTAACCTACCTGTTTCTCTTTATCAGGACCGTGTATACTGAACTATGTGCCAGGCTGCTACTGCCTTCCTCCTTTTTACTAAGTGTATATTTGAGACTGCATATTCTTGACAACTTGTCAGGCTGCTGTGCCCCCTCATTCTATTTTACTACAAGTATATTTAGACCTCTTAGTATCTAATTGCACTCTCTCCTGCATAGATCCACAGTGCCTTAAAATGTGAGACGTCTTGACCTATTATAAAATTGATACTAATGGTACAGCATGTAGTATTTTAACCAAATGAGTTTAACTTTACCCAGATGTTATTAAATACTCACTTCTGCCTTCAAGAACACATATTGTTTCCACCTATCTCTTGTTTTATGTCTACAGACATAATGTTCCTTAACAAGTGTGACTGTTCTCAGAATCTAGTAGCCCGTTCAGTTCCTTCCCCTTCACTAATACAATAATTTTGGCTAACTCAGCAGTGCCACAAGGACAATGTCTGCTTTTTTCAGTTATTTCATCATATTCCACTGGTACAGTTTTATTATCTGCATGTTGGTTAGAAATCACATTTTTGATAAACACAGCATTTACATGGTCATTATCAGGATATTGCTTAAAATTACATGGTTATAAGATGAAGCAATATTTTAAGTAATTAAACAATTTTTAGCAATGTTACCCCCTTATCAAATCTGAAATGGACAATTTCAGTTGTTGACAGTTTAGTGTGTTCACAGCTGTCTGCACAATGTTGCTTACAAGGTGAGGATGCACAGTTTTAAACAGAGTTTCATTAGTTAATAACCTTTCAGTTATAGCAAACTATTTATTAGTACTCCCAGGATTACTTTGAAAAGTCCATTTATGTAAATTACTTAGAAATGACCTTTCAAACTTAGTAACTGTTAGAATGTGCATCATTGTACTTTTAACGTTCACTTCTGGTTCTAACCCTAAGATAAAACATGCTTTAAATCAGACTTTTTAGCTCTAACTGTTTTACCAAAGTTAAATATCTAGGCATAAAGTTTGCCTAAGTTTCAAAAGCCACACCAACCCTAGGCAGTGCTTCACTGTTCAGTTTCTGGTAGTCCATATAATCAGTAACCTCCATTTCCATATAAGCCTAGAGTGCTTCTCCATAATATGTAAGGATAGAATTTCTGCCCAGCCATACTAAGCCCAATTCTCCTATGTGGCATATATTTTAGAAGCAGTAATGCATGCTTTAGTGATTTTATCTATAATCGTGTAGTGGTCTTCACTGTGATCAGTACAATTGCAATCAGATTCATTTGTTCCTGGAGTTGGACCAAACTTCTATCTGTAGCATCAGTCCTGTCTAGATGAACCATCAAATATTAATCTATATTTGTGCTGGTTTGCACCAGAGTTTCCATAAGTTTCTTCATGTTCTGCAAGGTTTAGCAGTACACAGACAGTACAAAAATGTTCTTTCTCTCTCTTTCTTTCTCTCTCTCGCTCTTTCTCTCTTTCCAGTAGAGAAAGTAATGACAATAGTTCTCTCATTACAGGTGAACAATTCACTCAAAACAATGTTTCACACTTGCAAAAAAGTGTAGTTTGGTATTAATATACCAGACTCATTGGAAGCAGTCTCAGTAATTCAAATGCAATTCATTTACAGTACAAAATGTAAAATAAACTTCAAATTCAGTGAAAAAAACAGGTATATGTTTTACTTATATTTCAGGTTTGTCAGTCCAGTTTAAAGTCTTTTAACAAAATGCCAAAATTATTTACGTTTCTCAGGTATTAAGTTTTGGTAACGCTGTCTCACACGTCCAGAATTAGGTTCCTGGTCTTCCATAAATAAATCTACAGATAGACATCTGGTACTGCATAGGAAAATCCAAAGAAAGGCTTCTGGTGCTCCCCAGATGAATAGAGAGGTAAGTCTCAGGTACTCCATGAGTTCTTTGGTTTATGTCTGCCCCCGACAGTCACCACTACATGAACAAATCTCTCTCTAGAAGCAAATTTCTCTGCCATTTTGGGTTACAGACATTGCTGTTAACAAGCACATCAGCAGCTGATTCAGATTATATTGGGTTACTATGTGCTTGATTACAGTAATGTGCTATGTACGTGCACTACCAATAAGTTTACACCATACTATAAAATATATGCACAGTGCCTCAAAATGTAATTTCTAACATTCTATCTGGTCACTATATATATCTATATATCTCTATATATGTATATGTATATGTATATGTATATATATATATATATATATATATATATATAGATATGTATATATATATATATATCTATATATATATATATCTATATATATATATATATATATATATATATATATATATATATATATATATTAGCATTTCTAACATCCTCGCTGGCCACTATATTTATATATACATAGAAATATATATATATATATATATATATATATAGAGAGAGAGAGAGAGAGTGAGAGTGGGAGAGAGAGAGATACAATTACCATTTATAACAGAACAATTTTTTGTGGTTGGGAATAAGGGAGAACATTCAGAAAAGCAAATATTCTGCTCTCGTGTGTTTCAGTCTACTGGCTGGTTTATATGGAAGATCATGTTATAGGGGAAGAGTCTGCCCTCACTTCACTGTGGGTTGATCTTGGAGTCAGTGTATATATATATATATATATATATATATATATATATATATATAATTAGCAGGGGCTTTGGGGGCACAGGCCTCCCCCCCCTTATGGATGAGGGGTGCAGAGGGCCTTGCCCCCTGCAAAAAAAAAAAAAAAGTTTTTTTTAGGTCTCAATCACTTTAAATTTGATCTAAAATGATTGATGTTATTAGGTTGTCTGTTAGAGAAGTTCAGTATTTCATGCTATAATCATATATACATATACATACATACATGCTTACATATACAAATCTATACCACTTGATCTAATACCATTTTCACAGATTCACAAATCACTGAAAATATTGATTGAAAAACATATAATTGAATCACATTTCATAGAAGATTTCATACACATAGGTTTATAAGTTCATAGGTGTGTACTAGGCTAATAAGCACTAGTGCCTTTTTAGGCCTATCCATGCAACTGACAAGTTCTGGTATCCTTGATAATTATAAGCAGGGGCTTGGGACGTGAAACATTTACAGGCTGCCTGCGTCCATTAGAGATATAGGTGCCAAACCATGGATGAATTTCCTGTTACCCATCCAATTCTCCAAGTTACACTTGAATTGGATTGGGGGAAACAATGCCTCTTATAGATAGGGAGTCTGACCCACAGAAGGGGTAGTCTCTAGGATACATACCTGCCTGTCAGAAGATCCTATTTATATCATAGGCTAGGTTTAAGTCTTAAGGATAGTTTATTTTGTGGATATGCAGGAGGTCCATCAGGACCATATCTCCATTTTTTTTTTTTTTTTGCAGAAAGCAAGAAGCATGAAGAATAAACTCTGAAGCATTGATTCTAAGACTGCAAAAAAATTAATATTTAAAAAAATGAGTATAAATGCGACAGCTTCAGAAATTATAATATGGGCATGATACTATTTAGAATGTATGAAATAGTAAGCAAATGTGATGTTGATAAATTGAATAAAATATTATTTCTGGCAATATTGGTATTATGGAAAAGAAGGTATGATTTATTGTACAATAAAAAGAGAGGATGAAGATGAATTAGCTGAAATAAGAAGATGGTTGTGGAAAATAAAAATGGGAAGGAAAGAGAACAGGATCTTTTACATCCCCCCGAGCTATCAACCACTCAGGGAGACAGGACATCAGTTTAATGTGTAATCCACTTATGATGTACTGCAGTGTCAGCATTAGAATATTAATCTAAGTGGGAATAGAACCCACAGCCTTATGGTCTTCCACCAGCAAAGGTAAGTGTGCTGTCACTTGAGCCATAGACACTGTACACATTGTACAATCTAATTTTACTAATGCTAACAATTAATTAAATGAAGCAAAAACACTAAGGTGTGTAAAGAAGTAATACAGAGATAAGAGAAAGAATTAAAGTGTGATAATGAGGAAATAAGGAGAAAGAGTGACGCGTGTGAGGATAAGGAGAAAGTCAAACTGTTATCTAGACCAAGATTCTTTTCAAAAGGAAAGAAAATGGAATTATACAACGACCCTCCATTAATATTCAAAAATGTGCATGCTGATTGGTCAGCGTGCATGTTGTAAATCCAAGTTATAGTAATGGAAAAAGGTCCGGTCGCCCAGACTTTTTCCATTACTATAACTCTTACAGCAACACTGTCTCGCTATGTTAAACCCATTTAACATAGCGAAACAGTTTGTAAAAAGCAACGGAGATCTTGCTTTCTCTGTTGCTTTTTTCAAAACTGTCTCGCTATGTTAAATGGGTTTAACATAGTGAGACAGCTTTAAAATAAGCAACGGAGATTCTCTGTTGCTTTTTTAAAGCTGTCTCGCTATGTTGAACCCATTTAACATAGTGAAACAGTTTGTAAAAAGCAACGGAGATCTTGCTTTCTCTGTTGCTTTTGCCCACAACTCTGATGTACTGCATATGCGCAGTACATCAGAACTGCCACAGAACACCAGACAGCTGCGGAAGGGCAACAAGGAGGCATTATACAATGCCATTATTTAAGAAAAGTATTTTTTTTCTTAAATAATGTCATTGTATAATAGCAATAACCCACTTCTGGGTGTGGGTAATGCTGGATTTACCCACGGTTGGCTTTGTTTGGCCACTCGGGCTTTGCCCTCATGACCAAACCACACCAACCGTGGGTAAATCCAGCATTACCCACACCCAGTTGTGGGTTATTGCTATATTAACCTATGTTCACTTTTTTCTATGCAATGTGGTTACTGCTCAGTCTAGATCCAGTGCTCTTGTTTGTTTTTTTTTTTTTTTTTTTCCTTATTTTAGAAAATGCTGCAAATGCTAAAAAGAGATGCTTCTGCACTCAGTGGAGCCAAATGGTGAACAAACTAAGAAATGAAACACATAAATAATCGGAATACAGAAGAGGGAGTATTGTGTGATCCTTAGGACAAAGTTCTTTAAAGTTTATTCTAAAGTATCTAGAACTTGGAATAAAATGTTATCATTCTTATATGCATAAAAGCTTCTAAGAAAAACATATCACAGCAACATATATCTGACATGAGACAGAATGGTTTATTTGTCAAAATTAATCAAAGCAGTTTATATTTAATAGGATCACATAGTATGTATCTTATCTGTAATATACTTTAGTAATGAATGTTGCAAGTCAGCTTTCTCTAAAAATGTTACTTGTCAATAGACCTTTTGTATTTGATTTGATTGTAGACCTAGTTTTATGTGTGTGTGCATGAGAGGGAGAGTATATGTTTATTTTAATTTTGTTTATTTCTCCAGGGATATTCATTTTCCAAGTAAAGCTGCAATGCAAGCCGCAAAATATGAAGTTGGGGGGGGGCAAACCTTTGTATCTGTCTGAGTCCTTGTGTAATTAGATGTTCATAAAGCCATTAAATCTGCACAGTATTAAACAAAATATCTTACTTGTCTCTGTGCAGGTACTGGTGCAGACATTTAACACAAATTATATTGCTTGGTCAGCACTCCAAATTATCTGACCTGCACTCATCAAAATGTAAGTGGTAAGAAGGAAAGAATACAGTCTGAATTACTTCACATCACAGTATCCCTGGATCATTTTTAAAGTAACATTTCTAATTGTCTCATCTTGTCCGTTGCCATTTATATATTAAAAAATTCATATGACACATTGGTTTGTATTTCAGGTTCATTCAGTTCAGTAGCAGAAAACAAACAACTTTCCTGCTATTGATCAGTGATATTCCCTATCAAACTAACTGGCTCAGCACCTAAAACACTACCAGCACCAAGTACAATCTTCCAGCATCTTGAATACGTATTACACTTTAACATAGAAAGTATACAGTTGCAGTACAATCCTTTAAGTACTTCAGTGTGTGGCTAGACTGCAGTTCTGTCTTGTTTGTAAACCTTGATGTCATTTACACAAAGATTTATTTGTGCAGGTGATGCATTTATTTATGAACTGTAATGATGAGACTAGGATTAAGCCAGTGATTTGTAGCATAAAATGGAAGAAAGGAAAACATCTTCTTAAATCTCCTTCTTGGTATGATGGCCTGATTATCTTGTCCTGTCACTTAAATAGCATACCTAGTCTTTGTTAAACAAGCACTGTCTATCACGTATCGTCTCCTACCCCTTGTCAGACAGAGAATGACATATCCATGTACTGCTGTTTTATTGATTTCCTGTCTTGGAACTAGCATTACTTACAATGATTTTCTTCACCCTTTCTCCTTTGAATATTCTGCTTATTAGAGTAATTTGATGCCTTTTTGCATGCCAGTACTAGCTTGATTTACCTTCCTAACTTCCATCTGACATTAACACTGCATGCTTAAATACTGTTTTCCCTGAAATTTTCCATATTTATGAATACTCTTCCCTACTTCTCACCTATGGATTCAGCCTTCTTGTTATCTCCACAGACTATGAGTTTGCTTCTCTGTCACAGTACAGCCCTTCTCATATATGCAGCTTCCAGTTGTTACCATTATACAGCTATAAATACAATATATACAATATATACATGTGCTTTTATATATGTGTGTGAGGGAGTGCATGTGTGTGCGCTGAATGCCCATGTTGTCATCTTCCTGCTACAATGTGATCGTACGTTATCTTCACATCAACCATGACTAAAGGAAATTCAGCATCCTGGAAGCATTTTACAAAGAATATCTGACTGAAAGATTGAAATCTCTTTTGTTAGAAATTTTGCCTTGCTTTCAGACTGCCATAGTCGTAGAATTATAAGATATAATGTGTTTAGAGGGAGGAATGGAGGGGCAAAATTGATGAAAAAGGAGTCCAGATGACAAAAGTCTCACTCAAAGATATTTGTTTCATGACCTTTGAAACATTTATGGGGCATCACTTTGTATTAAATATGTCTAAGTAAGAATGTTAGCTTTATCTATTCATGTCATCTTGAATTAAATGGCTGCAGCTAGACACCACATTAATTCTACAACAATTTAATAAATGTAGATACATAAGTAGATACACAAGTAAGAATTTTATCATTAAACATTTTCAGTCAGTTGCTGTTTCAGAAATTACACTTGAAAGACTGGATCTTGTTCACCCGTTATTCTCCTGCTGTTTCCTGTTTTTTTTTTTAAATATGAACATTATATCCAGGGTCCTATACAGTGGTTACAGAAAAATATAATACCCAAAGTCACAGAAAACACACAGTTAGCCATGTTTGTAGTATTATGATTTGCTGCTACAGTGACTTAGTTCTTGGCTACTGGTCTGTTCTTTAATGTAAGAGCTAAACATCTAAAGTACATATCTTGAATTAGTTTACTTTTGAAGCACAAGCTACTATGTTTCTACTCAGCTCATCTGATTTTGCAACATATAAAGAGTATGCCTTGTGTCTATGTTGCAAATAATTAGGTTCTGCTATGTGATTAAACACGGATTGCTTTAAAGCACTTAACCCTTTGCCCACAAGGTGGGCAGATTTTCTTAATTATGTAAGTTTAAATTAAATTCATTTCTTATATGAAATTAATTATATTTAGATTTTGCTTTATCTTAAAATGTGCTATTCAAAGCCATGAATGATATAATGATATCTTGCCTAATTTAAAGAATGTTATCTGTAAAAACTGTTGTGTATATATTATTTCAACTTTTATTTAATAAATTATGTAAGTCAGTAGTCATTTCACAGCTTACATTAGTCTTTTCCCAATAGTTAAAATATTATTAAACACTGAATCATGCTATATGAGTTTTCCATTTAGTATTTCTGTTTCATTTATATTCTGCAAAAATAATAACATGTACATGTGCCTTGCTTAAATACTGAAGGGAAGTATAAACACTAGGTATATTTACATGGTATTGCTTTCAAGTGAGCTGTATGATTCATTAATTACACATCACACTTTATGGGAGCTAATTTGATAGAAACAAACTGAATAACTGCATTATTATTTTGAGTCATAGTTATAAACAGTTTCTGTTGGTTCATTAATACTGATGTAAATAACACAAATATGGTAAATGACCATAATCATAATTATGTGACTTCTATTCCACTCATTTATTAATTTGCCAGTATGATATAAAAGGGAATCTGTTCACTGTTTAGAATGTTACTAATGCAATGTATTAGTAGAAATGACCACCCATGCTTACAAGAATCCATTGGTGTATTCTACTATAATTTTATGACTGTGGACTAGCGCATCAAATTAAGCAGAGATGCTGCTGATATCCATTTAATGTACTTTTAATAGCTTCTAGCAACAAGCACATGGGAAATTTCCATATTAAGATCACATCCTTCATGTTATTAGTCACTTTTGCTTATTGCTATACTTTTTGCTTGCTTATAAGTTATGTATCATTTTAATGGTATATTAACATATTAATTACAAATCAATGAACACATAATTTAAACCATTATTGAGTTACTGGCACGTAACTGAAGCGGCAAAACAGAGTTCAATACTGATTAGTAAATGTAGTTATACTAAGTGACAACATAAATAAAATGGGTGTCTACTTAAAAATTAATACTGTTCAAGTTTCCAGAAGTTAATCACTGCCCTGGGCCACATGGTTCCTTTCTTTGGTATTTACAGAGCATTCACATGTGTGCATTAACACTTACAGTCTTTTAATAAAATGTTAAGTAGATAGTTATATGTATTGATAGCTGACAAGTTAATCAATGTAGAGAAATGTCTTCAGTTTTTGTCATAATTTAGTGCCTGCGTGTTCTAGCTAATGACTAACTGTACTTAAATATCACTTTCAAAAAGTAGACTGAACAGTGAAACACCACAGGCTTAGCAATTCTGTGTCTGAAAGTTTTGAGAATACTATTAACTTGAGATCACATTTAAAACAACGATGAACTGAATTTTACAGTAAAACATTAACAAGCTGAAGAGTATTTTGCTAACATTTCAAATCCCCAAGTTTCTTCGATCACATATATAATAATCTTACAGGTGATATTCTTTAAATTGTCTCTAATACAAAAGCTCATTGTATAACAACTTAAAACATATGTTTTAATAACAGAAAGTATGTGAAAAGGTATTCTTGTAATTTTCCACAAAAATTGTACATAGGCTTCCCTTCTAAAAATGAAAATATGTTACAACTAATTTCAGTGTGTACATGATTTTAGATGACTAACCCTTTTACACTCCATTGAATTAGAGGGGTTTCATTTCTAAAATTAAACATTCCATGTATGCTCAAAGTCTTGCACCCTTGCTAAAAAGAAAAAAAAAACATTGCTTTTTTACAGCTATATCTGTAAATTGTGTAAAAGCTTTCTTATGTTTGCAGAGACTTCAACAAATACTGAAACAATGCTGAGACTACATGATTCCTTTATAAATGTTTTAAGACAGTTTGCTCAGATTGGTGAAGCCAAATCCAGGGATAAATCTGTAAAAAAAATCCTGTCTTTTCCACTTTAACGCAACAGTGTTGTAGCATATGCAAGTTACTGCCCATAGACGAGAGTCCTAACCTTACTATATATTGTATACCTGATAAGATGTTAGTTACAATTAATTGACTACAGCAGTGTGACTACCACATGCATTATTATAAATTTAGAGTAACTTGTGAAGATGTGTAATTCTATTTATGAATGAATTCAGATGTACAATGTTCAGTCTCCAAACATTATCTATTACTTTCTAAACCCCTATATTGCCCATCTGGTATATCAGTCAGTACAATTACTGATCTAGGTAAAACCTTGATTATGGACAAACATGAACTTCAACTTAGGAAGTTATAGAAATGCAGGGTTGCTGCCCATCCCTTTGACCAATCCATAGGCTATCAAGATTAAGTACCTGCACACATACTTCTTAAATGTCTCTGATTTGTAAGAACATTCCTGGTTTTGCATAAAATTATTGTCGCGCTCCTCATAAATTCTTTTGATTTTCATTTAAATCACAGAAGATTATACTCTGTTAGTAATGCCAGTCAATGGTTGCATGTTGATGCAAAATTGTTGTGCTATTAACTTTATAAGTGAATTACAGTAATATATTTTAGAGCATTGCCCCTCCCCATTATTTTTGATGTTGTCCAGAATTCAGGCTATAACTCATACCACACTTTTCGGCCATGTAACCTGGACCGGAACACCAAAGGCGGAGGTGTGTCCATATTCATTAAGGATATCCACATCTCCAGGCTAGTTGCTCAGCATAATGCAGCCGAGGTTATCCAAGTGCAACTAACTCTGGGCAAAACTGCAATCCAAATTGTAGCTTGCTACAGATCCCCCACCATGCCCCAGGATTCCCTATCCTCTTTTCTTGATGTACTGGAAAATATTAGGGTTCAACCAAACACACTAATAATGGGCAATTTCAACTACCCCACCATTAGCTGGGAAAACTACTTGTGTACCAACTCCTTCACACAATGCTTTCTGGAATTAAACTCCAGTGCCCTGGGTCAACTTATCCATACCCCCACGAAGGGCAACAATATCCTAGACCTAGTCATTACCAACATGAGTGACCGGTGTTCCACACCTGAAGTCAACTCCTCATTGATCCGATCCGACCATAAACTGATCACCCCTTGATATCCACATCCTGCCCCCACCCCCCATTAAGGAAACCACGGTAAAAAAATTCTCCAAAGCCAACTTCATGCTTCTTAAGACAGAAGTGGTGGACTTCATGACACCCATGCAGATGGACAATACAGTTACGACTGCTAAATCCTACACAAATGCACTCTATAAGCACTTACACGAGTGCATGGATCGAGCTATCCCAAACAGAACCAAGATGCTATCCTCCAAAAAAAGGAAGCCAATCTGGTGGTCCCCTGCCATAAACAAGCTGTACAACAGAAGGAAGAAATTGTTGCAAAAGAGAGTAAAATCCCATGAGTGGAGGAGCTCTCTGGTCAGCCTCAGTAAGAAGCTGAGATCCCTTATAAGATCCTCCAAAGCCAGCTACGAAAACAAAATCACCACTGATTCTAAGGACAACCACAAAGCATTCTAAAACTATGTCAAGAATTTCAATGGCAACACCCAGATCTGCTCTGAGTTACAGCACAACGGCATAAAAATTACAGAACCAACTGATATTGCCAACATCCTGGCAGATAGGTTCAGTGCTAACTTTACCCCCCCCACCCCCTAAAGGGCCCATATCTATACAGTAAGAATGCAGAGTCCCTGTAATCACAACTACGCAGGTAAAAGCTGAACACTCTAAAGCCAAAAACACAGCATCCATGGGTCTGGACAACATCCCAGGCTGCATTTTACATGAACGTCAGAACGAACTGGCTCCCCACTTAAGCACCATGTTCAATCATGCCTCACATCAGGCTTTGTGCCCACTGAATGGCGTACAGCAACAGTTATCCTACTCCGCAAAGGGGGAGCCACCACTGATCCTGGGAACTATCGCCCTATTAGCCTGATGAGCCTGGTCTGCAAGGCCATGGAACATATCATCATGGAACTCATAAACAAAGACATTAGTAACCTCCAAACTCTGGGTCCCACCCAGTTCGGGTTTGTGAAAGGCAGATCATGCCTCCTGAACCTGATCAACTTCTTTGAGGCAGTCACCAAAGCCGTAGATGAGGGTACGGTGGTTCACATAACCTATCTTGACCTCGCCAAGGCTTTCAGCACCATCCCCCATTCTGGAATTATAGTTAAACTCACTAAACTAGGTATAAATTCCTACATCACAAGATGGGTTGCCAACTGGCTCACTGACAGAACCCACACTGTAAAAGTTGCACACTCCAAATCTGACCTCAAACCAGTGACAAGTGGAGTACCACAGGTTTCAGTCCCGGAACCTCTCCTGTTTGATATCTACTTCTCTGTAGTACAGGCTAACACAGAAGGCCTCTGGCTAACAAAGTTCACAGATGACTGCAAACTAGGAGCCATAGCCGAGTCCCCAAATGATGTGGAAATCCTACAGAAGGGCCTCGCTGAGACAGATGCCTGTTGTCAAAGCCATGGCCTCAAGCTCAATGCCAAAAAGTGCATTGTCATCCCCTTTGGTAAAAACTCTGTACCCATGAACTACTACATATACAGCAGTCTACTTAACACCGAATGTGTGATAAGAGACCTTGGGACCCAGGTGGACAGTAGTCTGTCCTTTGATAGTTCGCCACAGTAGTCAGGAAGTCCTTCTACGTGGCACACCACATCATAAAAGGGTTCTCATCCAGGAAAAAAGAGGTCATTGTTCCCCTCTACTCGACACTCATTAGACCCATTATAGAGTACAATGCCCTTTTTAGAATGTACCTAACAAGACAGCTGCAGCAGCTGGAAAGGCCACAGAAGTACCTTATAAAGAGGATTACTGGCCTCAAACAGATGCTCTACACTGACCGTCTCAAAAAACTCCAGCTTTAATCCATAGCATATCGCCTACTCCGAGGTGATCTCTGCCTAACATATAAAGCTATGTCAAACCCAGAGCTGTTGGACATGCTACACCTAAAGAAATCCCAATCCCTCTGAGCTACACGCTCTAGGGACCTAAACCTTGTCACCACAATAAACAGGACATGCTGGAAGGATAGATTCCTGTCCCAGAGACTTCCCATACTCTGGAACAGGCTACCCATCTATGTCAAGCAAAGTTCTTCATTAGCACTCTTCAAGAAAAATCTTGATGAGTGGATGGGAAATAGGAAATACACCCCGAGGATCACTTCTGTGTCTCTGCTCAACAGTGGCACAGGAAAATAACTTTCTTGGGTGGCGTAAGCCAGGGAACCTTGTTGGCTAGGCTTACATAGGCCCTCAGGCCAATAGCCTAGTACCTGCCTATGAACCTATGAACCTATAAGATGATGAGAGGTATGATTAAGGTAAATAATCTGTGGTTATCTCAGGTTTCCAATTTCATTGTATCAGAGCCTGGTTTGGGCTTTCTTTTCCTTCTTCCAGTATCTTCACAACATAATGCTGGTATGGGTGATCTATTAGTACTCCAACACATTGAAAATCATGTCTTTTCCCCCTAACCTGACTCATTGGAAGCATTAATCCAAGACTTTGTTAATGTTAGCATCTGGTTTCGGGTGTAGTACTTATTTTTTACCAGGAGATGCTTTTCAGCTGACCGTGTGAGAGTTTCATTGCCAGTCAAGGGTAGAATGTATGAAAACAGGGAAATAATAGACATAGTTAATAAAGATAGCTTGCTCTGTGGTGTATGTTGTTGAGGGTTTGTTGAAACAGCAATAATAGCAGGTGTATATGGCACAGAAGAGAAAACTGATAAAATACTGGCATACTCTGAGGTCCTAGTCAACAATATGGAAGCACTGAGGCTAGAGTAAGGGGGAAGTGAAACCACAGACTTCTTATTACCTATCCCTAATTCCCTCCCTACCTGAATCAATACAACCTTAACAACCTTCCCTCCAGCACTTGAAATCAATGCACCTCTCTTCACACCTTTCTTAAACAACACTTCTCATTTTTATCTTCCTGTAACTACTCTCCATCAGCTGTTCTACACTTGTCATGCATTTCCTATATAAATTACTTATAAAACATCCAGATACACTAATCAGGAACAGAAAGCATAGATCGAATTAAAGATATACCATGCTTTCTCACTCAAAGTCTATTACCAATATCCTCCCATACAATACTCTATCTCCTCCCACATAATTTTATAACTTTCTTCTCAGCTATACTCTTTATTATATCTCTTTACCTCTTTACAGTCCTTTCTGTACTGTAATGTGGGAACACTAAACATTTTTATAACAATGATTTCCTTTGTACAGTATAAATCCATTTACTTCTTGTAAGAATTTAGAGCTATCAGAACTGTATAGAAGCATAGTTACTGATGAAAATACTATACTGTATATACCTGTCTTGTAACTATGTTTGTTTTTCTGAAAAAAGTAACTGTTTTTCTAAGAACCATTTGAAATTTACTTGTTAATAAAAATTTACTCTGATGGAGCTTTTCTTCCCAGACCTTAGCTGAAAATGGGCTCTGCCGATTTCGACTTTCCCTGTCAACAAAAATAAAAAAGATAAACAAGTACAGAATGAGAAAGTGGAAAAACAAACAATGGTGGTATTAGTGGTAGAATGAGTGATAACTTGGAATGTATCATGCGTCACCAGGAAGTGATCACAAAAAAGTTTATCTTTGGACTCGATAGCAGTTAAGTATGAAGAACAAGAAAAGTAGATCTGAAGATAGGATTTAGGAGTTATGGATCTGACATAAAGGGGAGGAACCAATATATTTTATAGAACAATAGTTTAAACAAACAGCTGTTGACACACACCTTGTTTAGAATGGTAAGTGGATCAGGTCCATCACACAGAAAAAATACATGCAGGTGAGGCTAGACCAAGGTATTTCTTGGTGATGCTCCATAGCTTTAGATGTAAACAATGACTGGTCTGACAAGCAGCACTAAGCAGAGGCTTTCTGATGGTTGGATGCCAAGTAAAAATTCTTCAAGATTTCTCCCCTCTTATACATATGAAAGAAGAGCAGTACTCACATCAGCATTATGGACCTTGAGGCAAGACAGGGCAGCTGTACAATTTGGGCACCCAATAACAACAATAAAGGTAATATGGCAAGGAAGACCATGGTGTGCAGCAGCACTAAACAAAACTATGATACTGCACAGGGAAATTGTGCAAGTGATAGCCCTGTATGTGCTTCTAAACAGACAAATAAGTAAGGGAAAGACATTTTTGGAAAGCAAATACTAGACATGGAGGAATTGGGGGGCAACAACAGAAGCAAGTCTGTGCGGTAGAAGAAATGGAAACTGCTATGAGTGGTTATACACTGGCTTCTGTGAAATAACATTGAGAGAGTGAGAAATGGTGTGAGACAGGAGGCTACAGAAACTAGATATCCCAAAGGCACATGACAGTGACAGTTATAGTTTAAACCTGACACGTGACAATGCTAACCAAGACCAGTCTGTAAGAGTCAGGTCACTCCTGAAAGACAGAAATCAGTGTAGGGGTTTGCATGTTTTGGAAGATTTATTATGTAATAAGATTTGAAAGGACAGACAAGTGGAAGGACAGAGGGTGGGAAGAGATGAAAAAGAAAATAAAAGGCTGATAAAGCAATGAGGAAAGCCCTACAGACAAAATGGATTAGAAAAGTATTAAGATGGGGTCAGTCTGTGAAATGTAGGAACTCCAGTGGCTCAAAGGTCCATTTCACTGAGGTGTGGTTGGTGTTTGAAAATCTTACCATGTACATTGATCGCAAGTATTTTCTATTAAGTTGTCTCTCCACTCTCTGCACAAGGAAACTGGTAACTTCAGCTGATGATTCATTAAGAAGGAAAACTGGAAGAATTTGGAATGAAGGAAGTGTCATGTGTGTCTAGCTTCAGTAAATGCAAAGATAGAAGAAAAAGCTGTGAGGGGGATGAAATAAGAGTACTGTATCTGAACAGGTGTACACTGGGTGGTTTTCCAGCAACCAAAGGTAATGACTTTCTTGTTTTGTCCTGCTACCAAAAGATAAAACCTTTTTTAAATGCACATGTGATAAATTATTTTTATGGAGAATAATTGGGTTGCTTTGTGTTGTATTACTGAGAGCTGGGAGGGAGGGAGAGTGTGATATCATCCAAATAGTGAACTAAGTCTGCTAACTCTGTGGACTTGAACTATGAAAAGAATATGAAAGTGAAGGACGCAAAACATTATGGGACTTAGATAATATAGACTGTTAGTGAAAAAAACTGCAGGGAATGGAAAAGATATAATTTGTGATTTTTTCCAAATGTTTGGAGTTTGGAAATTTCTTCCAGGTTAAATGAGGTCATGGCAGAGGAATTGATTAATTGTCTTAATGCCAGTTCAAATGTTGTAGGTTTCTTATGTTTAAGGGAGGCGCTCCTATATAACTGTGGACATTTGCATGTATTGCTTTCTACACATTGCATAGGACTGCTTAAGTAATATGTAAAAAAGCAGCATTACATAGGAATGCTTATTCTAACTGATTTAAATGTGGGAATGTCTTCTTGAGCCGTGTTTCTGATGTTTATTATCTACCGTTATATATACGTGTGGAAATATGACTGTTGTACTGTACAAATGCCACATTTGCACAATGTTACATGGCAGGAACACAGGTGGGGATAATTTAAATTTAGAGTATAAGGAGAACCAACATGTTTTTTTATTGAGACTCTTAAAAAAGCTGTTTAAAGATTTATTTATGGGCATTTAGTTACTGAAGGGTGAAGTAAGCAGTTTCCATAGTTAAGGGAAATAAAGTATGTCATTGGTTTAAAGAAAGAAAGGGCTATTTATCACCATCATAAAGTTAAAAGGATTTTTGTTTAGAAGTGGTAAACTTGGCCGGGGGGAGTTGGGGGTTGAAGGCATCCTGAATATAAATGGATGATGTTTAGTGTAAAATCGAAGGTAAAGTAGAAAATTAGGGAGGGTTAATATATGAGTTATTTATCAGAGGGTGAGAAGTTGGAAAATGATGATAAAAGCATTAGGTTATGGGTTAGTGAGTTATAGTGTAAGTGATCCAACCTTAAAAGGCTATCTGTAGTATCTTACAAAAATGTGAGTGGTTAAGGTCTATGGCCTTGTATGGCACAGCATGGTAGGTATTGTACTTTGTTTCTATGGTAGGTAAAACAAGGTACAGTGAAGAGGGGGATATACCCATTAAGATGGAAGATGTGTGCAGAACATGTAATATTCCGTGGGAAGTAAGGAAGGGGGAAGTGTGTAAAAGTGAACTCTGGAAATGAGTTGGATAAACAATGGGGGAGGAGAAGACATATGCTAAACAAGTAGTGTATAAGTGAAAATATTAAGTGTTTGTCAACAATGGAAGGGAAAAGGAGAAGGTATGTGGAACCTTAGGATGATTATACGGAGGTCATACTAGGTGTCTATTACCTGGATGGTGACTGAATGCGGTTGACATTTATCTCTGCCTGGGGGAGTGCGGGAGTATATGTAATAATGTTTCACCAATCCAGGGGTCTACAATACCTAGTTGCAAAGGTGAAGCAGTGAAGTGCACAATCAATGGGGTAGAGGCTGATGGGGGTCTACCAGAAATTTGAGAGGAATGGGTAATCCAATTAAAAGAGAAAGTTATTTGAAAGGACTGGGAATAGGGGTTAAACATGTATTCATTGTGTATACAATGAGAAAGAGAGAAGTGAGAACATTTGAAAGAAGAGGATATGGTTGGCATGGATGACTTGTGTAAATGATGAGGGCAGAAAGGAGGTATGATTTCATTTTGGAAAATATAGACTTGAATAAGTCATCTCTGTGTGGAAAAGAAGGATGGCAGATGGTTTTGGGGTGATGGATGGGGACCAAAAAGAAATGGTTAAGACAATGTACTGTAGACTGAATGAGGACAGGAAAGAGTTTCTCTAGAATTACTTGGGGAAAACTGAGAGGGTGAAGGAAGAGGGTGATTAGATATTGTTAAGAAGATGCTATGATACAACACTTGAGGAAGAGAATGATAAACTTTTTTATGTATGTGATTTTCATGAGGTGTATTAGAGAGTTTTTAAGAAGGGTATGGATACACTATTGATTGAATGTTTAGCAAATGAAGAAGGAGACCAAGGATGGGTTTACCTTTATGAAAAATGAGGAAAAACGTGAACAGAGTAGATACAATATTGGTACATACAGAGATGGTGGAGGTGACTGATGAGATTAGGTTCACAAGGAAAACGTTTTCAGATCGTTCTATGGTTATTACATGAAGTTTGGGTAGACAGGAGATAGAATCCAAGTCATTGGTGTGAGGTGGTACAGGTAAGATGGCTACAAAATATGGAAGGTAGGTGATCTGGGAAAATAGAAGTGAGAAAAAGCAAACTGATTAGGAGGAGTAGAAGGAATTATGATGGTGTATAGGGGGATGATTACGAAAAAAGAGAGGGAAATAAAAATGGAGAGGGAAAGAAAAGTGAAGGAATGAAAAACAGTTTAAGGAAATTATAAAATATATAAAATGGATGAGGAATTTATTGAAAGGAGACATACAAATGCTAAAGGAGGAATAATGAGCTTTATGTATCATAGATGGAGACAAACATACCCAGAAAGTGAGCAAGATGGTGACAGTAGGTAGGGGTTGATTTAAAAGTACTCTGTTGGAAGTTAAAGGTTCAGAAAAGAAAAGCATAGATAGCTACAGTAAGAATGGTAGAAGTGCAGAGGATAAACGTGAGTGAAGTCATAAGAAAGGTAGGAATCATGTGATTTACCAAAGACAATTTCATTTTATGCTGAAAACCACTTTCAATGAACACCAAACAAAAACTTTTTTAGAAGGGGAACCCCCACAAAACCCCTATGTTAGGGAAACCCTTCACTCCTCATTATATATATATATATATATATATATATATATATATATATATATATATATATATATAAACTTCACTATTACATAATTGAATTGATTAAAGTATAAGGAATTAGAGGAGAGGATGAGGGAAGCTTTGAGGAGGAGAAGAAGAAGAGGGAGGAGGAAGAAGGGAAGTAATGCAAGAAAGTCAAGGATAGATGGATTGAATGAGTATTACGGTTGATAGGTCAGGGTACATAGGGCATTTGGGAAGCTAGGGCAGAAAAGACAATGGAGTAATTAAGGGACATGGGAGGGGAAATGAGGTTTAGTGTAGGGCTAATTTTTGGAAAGAGGGCTCTCCTTATGTTCAATAAATTCATTCTATGAGTGACACATTACTGATCTTTGAATATCAAGAATCATAACTCAAAAAACGTAAGTGAAAAAAAAATTTGTAGGGGCAAGCCTCCTACACCACCTCATGTGGAGGGCTTTGCCTCCACAAATCCATAACTTATTCATGACAACTCCATAGTAGCACCAGAGTGGGAAAAGTGAAAACTAAAAGCACTGCAATGCACCACAAGCTCTTATAAGTGTATGCAGCATCAACAAACCACAGTTAAAATACAATGATTTAAAGTCGCTCAACAAACCAGGTCCCTACTAGATCGATGAAAAATCAAAACCGTGAACAGCTTAGAAGTCGAAAATGCCATTCTTCATAATCGCTATTGTGAGATTGTGGTACAGTGAACATAGGAAAAGTTGCCCTTTCCTCACTGTAGTGCAATTTCGGAGTTGGAATATATATATTTGGTGGGGGTGGGGTGGGGGGCACAGCCCCCCACAATAGCGATTTCAATTTCCTGCATTTCAGCTCATCTGAGCGTTCGAGATTTTGAAATTTCGTCTATATAATATAGACCCAACAAACCTACTTTCATCTGCATGTATGCATGCCAGGAGTGTATCTTGGTAGTGGCTGGTAGGGAATCCCAGTGCAGTCTTCTTGGAATATGCACTGCAGGATTTTGTCTAGATGGTACAGAACACCAGTAGGAGTGAATTTGGAGTGACATGAAAGTGATGATGGATGATGAAGGTGTGATACACTAGGGACTGATCAGTTGTATATGTGGTGGTACTATTCTGAGGTAAAGGGGGAAGCGGGAGATGGGAACCATGTGAATAATGACTTACAAAATAGAGATTGATTGAAGTTATGTTTTTTTTTTCCCCTCAGGTAGAACGCAAGCAGAATGGATGGGGAAAGGGAGCAGAATGCCAGTCTAATTGGTCACAAGAGGTTTGAAGAGAGAGAGATCCAGCTAGAATGGATGGGGAGATTAAAGGCTTTGGGGAACACAGAGTTAGAAATGGGGTGAAGAGGTGTGGTAAGGTTCAAGAAGATTTAATGGTCCAAAAGCAAATGACAAAAAGGGGAGAAAAGACAGAAAGTGAGTGGGGAGGAAGGAAATGCTGTAGGGGAAGTAGAGGTGTTGTTAGAATAAATGGAGTCTTGAGGAAGGAAAGATAGGAGTGCTGGGATGTGTTCTGTTGTCATTAAATAGCTAGGGAAACAAGAAGGTTATAAGGGTGGGGACATTAGAAACCCACTTTCTGTGGCTTTCAAAAGACAATAGAGATTTTTACATTAACATAGAGGAAGGGGGACTATGGGTTAAGAGATATTAGGCTACACATCTTTTGAAAAAATTGCAAATAAGGGGGTAGGTAGGGCTTAGAAACACTTAGAAGGTTTTACAGTAGGGAGTTTCAGAGTGCAGGCTTTTGACAGGGTTGCTAAGAATTTTGGTCTTTTAGAAATGGTATAGATGTTATATGAATACATATGATTTATAACAAATTGATTTTTCTTTTGTACTTATACAAATCGCTGTGTCATTCAAAATAAAATAAAAACAATGAAAGAAAAAATATCTTTAACAGAACCATTATGAAAGTCAGTTCCTTTGTACAAATGCTTAGCTTAATTTGTTATTTACTACATGGTTTATATTGTTCTATAATAGTTTCAGATACTGTTCAAATAACTTTGCATTCTGTTCACTTTACATCTTTCTCTCATAAAGTATATTGTGCTCTGAGAATTTACATAAAGAAGCATTTGTCTATCAGTGTATTACTTTACTTATATTCTTGTCAGTCTGTTAGCAAAATGAGGTGTCCTTCTCTCATCTGGAATGCTTTGATCCAACTGTCCATATGTACAACAAGCTGCATCAGAGTCCTCCAAACAAAATTTTGTTTTAAATTGCTTGATCCTTGCCAAAAACACCACTAACTTTAATTAGACTTGACTAACTGAAAACAAATGAAAAAAATTAGTTATCCCATGATTGCACTGCTGTGCAAACTCCTTCTGAATTATATCTGACTTGTACCCCTTTGAAGAGGAGCTCATTGCTACGTACATAAAAGTCTGTGCTTGACCTCTTGAATCTGATGCCTCCATTGTTGCTCTAGAAAGCAATAAGGCTTGGATTTCACTGGATGACATATTTTGTATATTTTCTCCATATACTCTTAGTATTTGTTTTTTAGGAATACTACAGGTGTCACTGGCCATGCTAACTACTGCAACAATGCACCATGGAACTGCTCCACAGGAAGTAGTTCAACAAATTATTAGTTTGCAGTTGCATTAACAGAGTTCAGATTTAGCTCATTCTTGATTTATATATCTTAAAGTTTTGCTTCTGGATTTACATTTTTTCATGGGTACTTCTCTCTTTATGCAAATATCTATTTTGTTTATTTATTTATGTTTATATGTGACCCATTTCAATAGAAGGTCAGGGAAAAATGCATAAAATGAAGAGACATATAAATACAGTAAAACCATCACAATAAGATAACAGTAAGATAAATTCATGTAATAGTAAAATATTTGAACTTTGATGCGCATACTCCACCCAGGAACTTGCCTGGATGACTTCCATTGTTTTCTATATATGTATTTACCTTATTTTGTGTTTTGGATAAAAAAAAACATGGATTATGTATCAGGTCATCTAATGGTGCAAACAGGAAAATTACTAATGAATGACTGAATATGCTTCAGTGACCCAGGCTGATGCAGCACCAGGTTAAGAATGACTGCTGACTACACAGGCAATACTTGAAGCAATCATTCTGATATGATTTACAAATCATTCTGTGCTGACACACCAGAAGATGGCATTACCTACCTCATCCCTGCCAAATGTAAAACTATCTGAACTTTTCTCATGTGATTCCACATAAAGTCTGCTTTGAACACAGTGTTACATATCTGCCTATAGCTCATAATTCTTCCCAAAGAATACGTGATGGCCCACAAAGCCACAATGTTTACAGTTATTTTTAATTTCTAACAGACAATTAATGAGACAGAAGTAATTACATTACACAAATCATCTCTATGGCCTGCATAGGTATTCCTTGATATCTGTTGCCTGACAATGATTCTTAGTTAACAGCCAGGCAGGGATTCATGCACAACCCCTTCTCAGCTGTACACTGCTAAATATCAAGCAGCTAGTAGAGACACAGCGCATAGCTGCTCAGATATTTAGGTGTGCTTACATAACAATGGTAGTCCAAGTAAAGGACTGTCTTGTAAATTAGTGGAACCATGTTATATGGAGAAAAAGCATCAGGCAGGTGCAATGGAGTAGTGGAGCCCTGCTAGCCAGTGCCCATGAACAGAGTGTCTGACATCACAGTAAAGGCAGACGAATATAAGGAGTATGCCTGAGGCTACGCATGCTCATGAGCACGCAATAAAGTGACACATTCTGGCTAAACGTGCGATGGCAGATAGCCCTAGGAGGAAAAGCAGAGCAAGGTGCCATCCCAGCTCATAAACATGGATAAAAGGGGAGACGGGAATGTTAGAAATGCAGAATTGGAAGCAGAAACAAACAGGTGGGATGGAAGAAGGATTTTGGGGGGGGGAGACTTCAATTTGTAATATGAGAAGATGAAGGGTAGTTGGGGAATGTAATGAAAAATTATTGTAAGAGGGACAAAGGAAGAAGGGAAAGTTGTAAGGCATGCAAACAACTATAAAATACAGACCCAGACATACAAGGATAGTATTGCCACAAAAAGGCAGAGACAGCAAAGGCTGGACACAGACATAGACAAGGAAGACACCTAGTGATAGGAAGGGTCAGACAACAGACTGAGTTTGAGCAATAGCACATTAAGCAATAGAACAATAAGATGGCTGAATTGGGCATGGCAGATGAAGACCAGGCCAACCAAGAGGCCAAACCACACAGATATCAGTCACATTTTGGCTGACATCTACTGTAAGCTGCATCTTTGGTGGGCTGACACCAGAGATTGCTAGTCAAGTGACTAGGCCAGCTGCACCAGGAGGCACTCCATGTGGTGAGGTGTATATCCAGCTGTCAGTATACCTGAAATGGTATCAGCTTTGTTACTGCCAAATGGAGACCACAAGGGACCCCTTGGGGCCACTACCATCAGAGAAGCATCTACCCAACCCTACTGCACCCCATCACCAAGGTTCACAGAGGCCACCAGTGAACCCTCCAGGTCTTCATCAGAGTGACCTCTGTCCCCCTGCCTAGAGGTGGACCTGATGACTACTGGTGACCTAGTACTAGAGGTGTCTCCAAGTAAGGCCAAGGTGACCAGTACTCCTCCTCCTCTGTCACAGCCACAACTGGACTTGTAGAAAGAAGAACCAGAACACATTAGTACACACATATGTTACACATACAAATGCAGCTGCACAGTGCAGTATTGTGCATAGCAGATGAAGCCCACTGCTAGGAGAGGTTGTCTTACCTACTTGACATCCCTCCCTGTTGCCTGGCTGTTCCTTGGCCACTGTAAAACAAAGTGGAAAGAACTCAGTCCTCTTCTGGATTTGTTAACAGAACAGACAAACACAAATCAAAAGTCAAATCTTACAGTAAAAGTTTCTCCCTAATCTTGGCCTCTCACTGTCAAAGCAGGTCTGGGTGACATAAAAGCAGGTTGCTGTAATGAGGATTGCTTTCCTCATCAGAAATGGTTATTCCTGTGGTATCATTCACAACCCTAGTAAGTTCATGCCAGGCATCCAGCTTTGCAAGTAGCCATTATAATGGTTCAGTAAGCACTGCTCAAAGTCTGTTAAGCACTGCTTGAAGTCTCTGTGGAGGAAGAACAAGAAACTCTTGTTCTCTCTCAGACAAACAGCTCTGCTGTTATCAATACCTGAAGAAGCCATTCCATTCACATTGGTTCAGCTGAAGAGCAGAATGGTACCTCTTTGTACACAAATACATGATTGGATATCACATGATTCAGATAGTAGTGTAGTAATGTGGTGTTATCAAAAGCCTCCCTAGTGAACAGCTGTGGCACTATATGGTACACAGGCACCATGCCCGAGCGCAGTGTGCAGATATGTTATTACCCCCAGGACAAGCAGGGCAGTGCTGGTCAGTGCAGCTAGCACATTACAGTATGGTACAGATTCAGAGACAGCCACACTAAATTTCCTCTTAGCATAGCCACCATGCTAACAGCCCTTCTTCAAGAAATATAAAGTGGAGGCACCATTTTGAGTGCAACTGCATTAAGATGAGCAACTGTAGAGTAAGGAATTCATACACTAAGCTTTGGACTTTTAAATGTTCATACAAAGGGAAGACAAAATGCCTACTAGTGCATGTAATGCACCTCTGTATTGTACTCAATAGCCACAGTTGATGAGACCAATAGGGATATAGAGGAAGTGACTGTATGTCAGTGTGGGAACACAACTAAATTGCATGGCACTGTCATTTACAATTGTACAAGGAGGAACACCATGGGAGGGAGGGATGGTCATGCCATACAGGACATAATGGCCCCTATAAATAAGGTGAAGTATGGCAATGTATTCTGAGGGAGGGAGGGATAGGCAAAGCACTACAGATATTCAAAATGCTGATGTAGGAAAATGAGTGCAGGAAAGTGTGAGAATGCTCACAGCGATAAATGTTATAAGTGGTCACCAAATAGGGAGGGAACAGTGCACATACATTTCGGACATCTGCAAAGGGCCATGCACACACTGATTGTATAACCCACTGCTGTAGACATCATGCCATGGACCATGAGAGAGAGACAGTGCCTGGAAATGTCCGCCACTCTGAAGACTGAGGTGCTACTGAAGGCCATTTCATACATGTCCTGCACATCATGGACAAGGTTTATCAGGACTAGGTGTGGTAGAATGTGGTGCAGGACATCATCACTGTGGGAGGCCATAACAGGACTCTGCAACAGGCTTAACAAAGGAAATCTGGTATATCATATTTCAAGCAAATGGCATGGGACATTATCAAAGACATGGTCACCACAAGAGGCAGATCACAACACAGAAGCTACTCAGTGAGATGGAGACATTCCTGGTGTTCCTCTTTGTGATGGGGAGAGTACCACCCTGGTGGTAGCTAAGATTTGAAAGCTGGGCCAACGAGTACCACCTAAGTGTATTTAGGGGATGCACTAGGAGAGTAATAACCTTTACATTTATGTACTGTTCAGAGCACTGCATGTGTGGCAGGACATACTGAGCAAGAAACATATGCATCTGTACCCTCCAGATACCTCTTTGCTTCAAATAAATTGTCTTTTGATATGTGAATGTTTAATAAAGGGATGTATAAAACATGACATTTTGAAACACCTGACAAATTAATGTGTGTACATGTCCATATAGTCCTTATACATATTGTGTCACTTACTACAATACCTGTCTTGTTGGATTAGATATATATATTTCTATGCCACCACAGGTATCTTGTCATTATGGTTTTACAGGATCTACCAGTGAGAGGTCCAGCACAAGGGGACAGCATATGGCCAATGATAGCAAATTATCTGTGGCTGCCAACAATGACCAAATGCACATGGCATAGTCTGATGACACAGTAGCACTGCCAACAACACTAACATGGAATGGCTGACACAAATCTCCCACATACTATGCCCCTGTGGAGGGATAGACAGAACTCCTAGCCTCGACACTGTTGGGCTGATGTCCTGTGAATGTGAGTCCTACCTAGGCTACACAGGTGTCTCCTGTCCAGACAGCATCTGAGACCTGTACTGCCTCTGTCATGTGCATACACCCCATGCAGGACAGGCATGACAGTCTGTGGTGCTGCATTGACTTCAGGTATGCTCCTGTCCCGGTAGCAACATGTGACAATAATAATCAGATGTGCAGATCAGAGATCCAGGCACAGATAAATGCTACCTACAGCACTGTGAAGATGGTTAGTATGCTGCATTGCCTTTGTGGCAATGCACAACACCTAGCAATACTGCAACCACGACCAGTATAATAATAGAAAAATATATTTTAATGAAAATAATATCTGATAACATTAAGTAAACACTTTCATCCTAGAAGACTTCTCCACACTGAATGAAATACAACAAATGACACAATTTGTATCATAGCATCACGCCTTCAGTTAATTAATTAATGTCTAACCCTTTCTCCTTTTAAAAACACTTTAAAATTTTCCTTGCCATTAAGACCTAGAGGGTTGCAAACATCTAATCTAATCTGCCAGCAGTATTCCCTCCAGTATAACTCATCATCAGTATCAAATCTACTCATAATTTTTTTTAACTGATTTAAAACGAAAAATGCAAAATTAGACTTACATTTTCCTTTAGAATAATGTTTACTCAAAGCATTATTACTATCACCTATCTCAATAGCATGCACAAGTTCATATATTCTTTGATAAACTTCTCTAGTTGTCTTGCCTATATAATATGCTAGGCAGGACAAACAAATCACTAAAAATACCACATACCTAGATTTGCAGGAGAAATAACCCAGAACATAAACTTTTTTTGTCTCTAATAATCACATATGTCTCAACAACTTTTAAATACTGGCAATAATTGCAACTAAAACATTTGAACCTTCCTTTTTTGTTACTTATTTCTTTTAATTATCCTAACTTAGGCTGTAACTTCTCTTTTAACCTTCACCCTCTTTTGCTTACAAAAATTGGTTCATCTCCTATTTTCGTAACCTCTGAAAAACTACTTAAGATCTTCCAATTTTCTTTGATAATATTTTTTATGTTGCTTTCATCTAAAGAAAATTGTACTGACATTCATGAATTCTTAAAAGAAGAGGTGAGTTTATGTCATAGGATAATAGGATCATAGGAGGATAATAGGATCATAGGAGGTTACTAGGCTAAGGGCCCTTACAAGCATAGCCAACTTTGACGCTTTTTTTCACGATCAGCACCTATAATCCCTGTCCAAGAGGGACATAGGTGTAACCCCTGGGGTGAACTTACAATTAGCCATCCAGTTGTCCAGATTGCATTTGAAGAGGGACAATGAGGTGTTCTGCTTGACATGAAGTGGGAGTCTGTTCCAAAGGTGTGGTAACATCTAGGAGACAAATCTGTCCCTCCAGCAGGTTCCATGAATGTCACATACTGGGTTAAGGCCATTAGAGAAAGTAACCTGTGTACCATTTGACTTATGGATATGCAGCATTTCCAGTAAAGCAGGGTCGAAGATTGCCTTATATGCACGGCAGAGATTGCCTCTGAGCAGTCTGTATGAAACAGAATAAAGTGACAGTAATTTCAGATGATCTTCATAGGACAGATGCTGAAGACCTTGAATTTTCCTTGTGAGGAACCTTTGTGGCCTTTCCAATTACTGCAAGTGCTAGGAAAGGTATATACCAAAAGGGGCATTGTACTCAATTATTGGCCTGATAAGGGAAGAGTACAGAGAAGTTATAATTTCTTTTTTTTCTGGAGACAATGCCCTTACAGATGAGATGAGGATTATAGAATTCCCTTCTTACCACTGTGGAGACCTGGTGATCAAAGTTAAGGTTGCTGTCAATCTGTGTGCTCAGGTCCCTCACCACTGAGTGCATACCTAGGGTGTTGTTATTGATGTGGTAGTTAGCAAGAACATCACTCTTACCAAAAGGGATGATAATACATTTATTTGCATTGAGTTTAAGACCATGACTTTGGCACCAGTCATTTGTTTGTATAAGACCCTCTTGTAGGATGTTGACATCATTTAGAGATTCTATGACTGCTCCCAGTTTGCAGTCATCAGCAAACTTTGTCAGCCACAGACTTTTAGTTTTAGCTTACACTTCAGAGAAATAGATTCCAATCAGTAGAGGTCCCAGGACTGATCCCTGTGAAACACCACTGGTTACAGGTGTGCTGCTGGAGGTGGATTCCCCTATTTTGACTATATGGGGTCTATCAGTGAGACAGTTAGTGACCCATCTAATGATAAATGGTTGATACATAGCTGGGTGAGTTTGTCAATTATGCCTGAGAGGGGGATATTGTCAAAAGCCTTGGCTAAGTCTAGGTAGGCTGTATGCACAGATTTCCCCTCATCAAGGGCCTTGGTGACTGCCTCAAAGAAGTCCACCAGGTTTAATAGGCATGATCTCACTTTGACAAATCCAAATTGAGTAGTGTCAAGTGTTTGGTGGTTACCAACGTCTTTAATGATAAAATCCATGATGATTCTCTCCATGGCCTTGCAGATAAGGCTAGCCAGGCTAATAGGTCTATAGTTCCCGGGGTCAGTAGAAGCACCACCTTTGTGCAAGGGGATAATGGTGGCCTTTTTCCATTCAGTGGGGATGAAGCCAGTACTTAGACTATGATTGAAAAGAGTACCTAATGGCGTTGCTAATTATTTTTTGAGCTCATGTAGGACGCAGCCTGGGATGTTATCATGTCCCATGGATGCTGTGTTTTTTACCATAGCGAGGGCATTCATGATCTGCTTTTTAGAGCTACAGGGTAGAGGACAGGTGATAGAGATGTCCTGGGGTAAGTATAATGGGGGAAAGGGGAGTGATGTTTTCACAGAACCTGCTGGCTCACCAGTTAGCAATATCCACAGGCTCAGTATACTGAATGTGGTACCATTAACTACCAGTTCTGCACAGATCTGGGCCTTTCCTTTTAGGTTACAAATGTAACTAAAGAATGCCTTATGGCTGTCTTTAGTTGAGGAAGTTAATTTGAATTCATAGCTAGCTTTGGGGGACTTCACAAGGAGTCTTATTTGCTTGTTTAAGCTGAGGAGGGAGTGTTTCCAGTTTAGGGCTTGCTCTTAGACAGCAATTTCTTTATCTTATTGTAAAGCCTGTGAATGGCAGTTGCCCACCAGACAGGTTTGTTCTTCCTTGAGAAGCTTGTTTTGGTCCTATCAGGTATGGCTGCTTCAATGCAGTTGTTCAGGTATTTGTATAAATAATTTGTGTAGGACTCAGTATAGTTGCCAGTTCCATTTGAGTGAGGAGATGCAGTGAAGCTATTTATACCATCCGGTAAGAGGTTATAATCTGCTTTGGAGACGTTTTTTAGTTTATTTTGTGCTATGGGGGGTCAAGTGTGAAAGTAACTTCAAATGAGACTGATTTGTGGTCAGATCTCACCAGGGAAGACCTCACAACGGGGGTGCTGCAGTGGTCTCCCATATTGGTAGCCACCAGATCCAAAATGATGGCACCCCTTGTAGGGTGTCAACTAGCTGGTCCAGGGCTTTGGAGTTAATGAAGTCGAGGAACTTTTGGGCAAGTGAGTTTCTGTATGAGTAATTTCCTCCAGTCAATGGGTAGGTAATTAAAGTTATCTAAAACCATGGTGTTCATATGTATCTTGATAGACTCAAGTATATCTAAATAGGCAGAATGGGTGTCCTGATTTATGGAGGGGGTCCTGTAGTTTCAATGACTTGGATAGGTGTCCTACCAACAGTTAATTGCACCTGAAGTATCTCCAGGGAATCATGCTGTCTAACTAATCTGGAGGTGTATTTATCTTTAATGAATATTGATACACCACCTCCTTTAGTTTTCACACCTTCAGCTTGTGGTCTGAACATGTGGAAGGAGATGTAGCCCAGTATGGCTGGGGTGCTCACCACAGCCTTGAACTAGGTCTCTGTGATTGCACAAATGTCTATGTCTTCCAAGGTGCGGACTGCTGATTGCAGGAGGATATCCTGAAAAAATGGTCAAAAAAAGTTTTGATGTGGTTATGATAAAAAGAAAGGGAAACGTTAATGGTTGTGTACATAACTGAAAAACGCCTTATGGTTAACCTTAGCCTGGGAAGCTATTTTTGTCTTGAAGTTGACTTTGGTGAACTGGGTTGCTTGTTGAGACTGATGAGAGAGAATTTTGTCTTTTGTGCATAGCCTTTCTTGTTCTTAGACAGGATTGTCTTTCTTTTGTTGTATAACCTCTTTATTTTGGAGATCCACCAAGGGGGCTTGTTTTTGGAGTTTGTTCAAAGTTTAATTTGGTTTGGTACTGCTATTTTTATGTTGTTATGTGCATGCTTCTACAGGTTTTTTGTAAACACTTCCACATAGACCACCATGTTTTCTGAGTTTCGAGGGATTGGAATTTAGCTATGTCATTACTTAATAGAAGGTAGTTAACCTTGGAAAAATTCTTAAAGGTTCTGGGGTTTGCTAGCAGTTCATCCTTTATACTTATTTCAAGGATGACCACTTTGTGATCTGATCTGACCAGTGAGGACATTACATAAGGGGAGGGGGGGATGCAATGTTCCCTCAAATTTCTAAGTACCAGGTCCAGGATGTTTGCACTCCTTAGTAGGTGTGCAGACTAGCTATTCCAGGGTGTTTGACAAAATCCAGAAATCTTTGAGCCTGCACATTAGTGGCTGTGTATGTATCTCAATTTATGGTGGGATAGCTGAAATCACCCATGAATATGATGTTGGGCAGAATTATTGTCTGACCATTCTTGAGGTGTGCTTAATTTTTATGTACCTTGATACACTTCCACCTCCTGTCTCTTCTTGTGTGGTAGCTAGTCTAAATTTGTGGAAGGCATGATACTATTGGACTGCCAGGGTGCCTTCCACTGGTTTAAACAATGTCTAAGCAACTGCACAGATGTTAACACTCTCCAGGGTGAGGAGCACTTCCAGGGAGTGGAGCTTCTTGTTGAGCAGTAACCACTTTTGTTTATCTTGAGTAAAATTTACTATTTTGGAAGGTTTATCAGGTTGGCATTGCTTACAAAAGGTACTCTAGGGGTGAATAATGTTTTTGCCAGTATCCAAAAACTTAGTGAGGACAGATGCATACCATCCCTAGCAAAGCGGCATGGTCTGGCGATCATGTCCTCCAAAAATGACAAATATTGGACCATCTTAGAACGACACTAGTAACTAAGCTACTTGTTAAAGGAAATCAGCTTCTATTTATATTGTGGCATCATCCTTGGAGAAGGTAGAATGCTGCTCAATGCTAGGCTCATACCAATCTGGGATACATAATCTGAAAGCTCCATCATGTCTCTCTTCATATAGTCTAGGGAGGTATATCTCAGGCCACTAACACCCCCATGGACTATGACAGTCATACTGGAACTTATGGTTCAATGTCCTGAGAGCGCATGTGATCTGGCAGACTCTATCATCTGAAAGACATCTGACCATGACTGTGAGATCTGAATAAGCACATATAATCTCTTTCTATTTGTTGTTATTATGCTGAGTATTAAAATCCTATGTTTTTAGTCATGGTGGTGTTTTTTATTTGGTGGATTATTCTTGTCAAGAACTGACCTTTGGCTGCCTGACTTACTTATTTATTCATTCTCCTTGCTAAGCCTGGTAATTGGGACATCAGTGTGTCTCACAACTGAGTCTCCAATGACTGACATATTGGGTGAACTGGTAATTTGCCTTAAAGGCTTAGAAGTTGAGACATTACAAGATGTGGATGTATGTGTCCTGGGGAGAGTTGTCTTTGTAGAGTGTTTGAAAGGTTGCAGAGGGCAGCATATGGGAGGCCTTTGAGGTTTGGGTAGATTGTATTTAAGAGCCTCAACACATGTGAGTTTATGTATCTGATCCATAGTAGGTGTAGTATGTGTGTGTGTGTGTGTGTGTGTGTGTGTGTGTGTGTGTGTGTGTGTGTGTGTGTGTGTGTGTGTGTGTCTGTTACTGGCAACCTATTTGGAGATATCATTATCTGTATGTGAGAGCTTTGCCTTCAAAGGCATAGTGTAATTACATTTCTCACATACTATGTCAGTCTGCTTAAGAATACGGTGATTGTCAGTAAACATGAGACAATTGCCACATTGTATCTGGATGGACATTTCTACCAGGCTAGCTACAGAGACAGTAAGAAGGTGCACGTCCATGACTGAGGATCACCTTTTTTGCGATCTATGATAGGCGGTGTAATCAGGGTTTGGAGTTGGGTAGGGGTGGGGGGAGAGGTCTAGGATTGATCCAAAACAACACTCTTGGGGTTATGCTTCTCAGTGGGTAAACTAGCTGTTCTAAACTTAGCTGAGTATTGCATAAATACCAGAGGAAGTTTTATATGGAAAATTACAACTCTAGGTGCCTGTGTCTATACAGAGCACTGCAAACTACTGCTGCACAACTCAGCACATGTTATAGGAGATGGGTTAGAGAAGAATGCAATCAGAAAACAGTAAAAATGCAGTATAAATGTACTTAAGGCCCAGATCCTGCAGCAATTCACAATTCTCTCACTATTGTAAGTGATGCTGCAAGACAAAGATTCCCAGACTAAGTAAAATGTAAACAAATAATGCAGTAGTAATGTAATAAATGAGACTCAGATCCAGCAGCAATTCACAATGCTCTCACTATTAGGAATGGTACTACAATGCTAAAGTCCCCAGACCAAGTAAAATGTAACAGTAAAAAATGCAGTAGATATGTAATAAATGAGGCTCAGAGCCTGCAGCAATTTGTAATTCTCTCATTATTGTGAGTTATACTATAAGAACAAGGCCCCCAGACCAAATAAAATGCAAGCAGTAACAAAAAAAAAAAAAAAAACAAAAAAAAAAACAGAAGAAATGAAATAAATGAGACTTAGATTCTGCATCAATTTGCAATTCTCCCAGACCAAGTTAAAAATGCAAACAGTTGACTTTTGGTTAAAACAAGGAAAAATGCAGAAAAGAACAATAAGCAATTCTGATTAGCACTCTGAATATTGCAGTGTACACTAGTTGAAATTGAGATATGCCGCGGTGGTACGGAGGTAGCATTGTTACCTCACAGCAAGAGGTTCTCCCATTTGATTCTCGGCTTGGCTTGGGTGTGCCTTCTGTGTGGAGTCTGCATGTCCTCCCCATGGTTGGGTAGTGTTCGAAAGACATGCGTTCATAAATGGGAGTGCCTTTGTTGAAGGTTGAGCATCGAGCTGGCACCTCGGCGTTTCATAAAAATCTACTGCCAATCATTAGTGGACCGGAGTTCCGCTGTGGTGACCCCTTACCGGGAAAAGCCGAAAGACAAACAACACTAGTTGAAATTGAACGATATGAAACAGAAGCTAACTCAAGCTTTGAGAGTCTAATGGGAATGCCTTATCAGTTTGAGCTATCAGAGTCCAATAGAAATAGCACTGGGAGAGTCTTTCAAAAATGTAATTTACAGTAGGGGCACTCAGCTAAAAAGCCACCTAGTTAAAATACAACTGGAATTGGGTGGGCAGGTGGAAACAGTCCAAAACTCAATGCATTTAAACATTAGTTTTAAACTCAGTGTTCTTGTACCTAAAGGGGAATGTAGGTTAATACCTTAAATAAGAAAACTGTTTCTCAGCTTCACCCACTAATTTGCTAAATTTAATTCCTATTCAATCAATGAATGGAAAAAAATGTTTCCTAATTGACCCTAGCCAACAACTTTTAAGACTCGAAGAAAACATTTTTTACACTCAGACAACATTTAAAATACAACAAACTATGAAATAATGAGACCAAAATCAAAAAGTAATGGAAATATCCAAACCTTAAATGTAGAGAATCCAAAAATAATTACAAAATGCAGTTTTAAACTCAGAGCTCTTGTAGCAAATAGTCAAGCTTCCTCAAACTCTATGGCAAGCTATCCAAATTCACTTGTAACACCACCAGACCTGACACAGGCAGTGCTGCAATTTATACAATGGAGTTTTATTCCCACACAAGTAAGTGCCTAGACATAACAATCCTTGCTAGTGCTAAATATAACGGGACATTTAAGAACAAACCACCCTGATGGTCCATGAACTTAAATAAATTCTATAACAAGATAATAAACATCTCAAATCATTCAAAAGATTTAAAATTCCTTATATTAAGGATTGCATCAAAAACATCAGTAAGGAACTAGAAGCTATTATAAGGGCTAGTGAGGCAAATCATGAATTTAATTTAGATTCTAATGCCAAGGAAATTTGTAAGTCATTCTTTAAGTTGCATTAGGAAGTTAAGAAGTAACATCTAGCAGTGTTCTGAGCTTATCTGAAATCACACCACCCACTCACATCCAGTCGATATAAGAAATGTACTAGCAGATACATTTACTGCAAACTTTACCCCTGAAACAATTATCTGAATTCTACAAATTTCTGAATGCCTCATGAATCCTAATCCAACAAAGGAACATGCACTAAAGGTGCCCTCTAACATTAAAAATACTATGGAGCCTGACAATTTACTTGGAAACCTAATAAATAAAGCCCAACATGCTGATGTGAAATCCCACAGGACTTGTCCGTAAGATATGACAAACTGTAGTGTTGATTTCTCTATATAAGGGAGCCTATCACACACTTGGGAAACTAAGCACACAGTAGCTTGTATAATATGACTTGCAAAGCTATGCAACACATCATATCTGAGCTCATAAACTGTGATATCAAAATCCTTATCAGGCTAAACTCACATCAGTTTGGCTTTGTCAAAGAGGGCCCCAACCTACTCAGTTTAATTAATTTCTTTGCCTATAGACAGCAATTATTCTGTTCACACAGCTAATTTGAAACTGTCCAAAGCATTCAACATTATCCCCCATGTTGACATCATTAAATAGCTAAGTACCTTAAAAGCAACTACATACATGGTGAGGTGGATAGCAAAATGGCTAAAGGTTAAATCCCATATAGTTTAGCAGACAAGCGAAAGGCGCCTCTTCAGAAAGTATGAAGGTAACAAGTGATATGCTCCAGAATGCAGTATTAGCACCCCTCCTTTTCAGCATTTAATATCTAGCAGGAGATTAGAACCTTTGGTTAACTAAGTTTGCAAAAGACTGCAATCTGAACATTATTATCAGATCTCCCTTGGGTGCCTATTCATTACACCAGGAACTAACTCTTGTAAAAAGATGCTGTACAAAAAAGGAGTTTAAATTAAATGTGAAAAAGTGTAGTACTGTCACATTTGGTAATTAACTCTCTCCTTCAACAGCCAGTATACCAATCCAAAAGTATAATGCAGTAAGGGATCTTGAAACCTGAGTCATGTCTATGATTTCATCTCCTTTGACCACTATGATGCAAAAAAAGACAGAAAATTCATCAGTTTAACACAACTATTCTAATGACATGTCATCTAGGTCAAAAGAAGTTCATCCCTCTGTATGCAGGGCTAAACAGACCAAGTACTGAGCACAATGTCCCCTTTGGGATGTACCTATCTAGACATGTTAAGCAACTGGAATGGCCCCAGAGGTTCGCAACCAAGAAGATAGTTCACCTGAATTCCCTGAGCTCCTAGGAATGTCTTGGATCACTGTCTATTTACTCTGTTTCTTATAGGCTGTTGCAGGGTGAACTATGTGTTGTGTGCCATGCTATTACTGATCCCCTCCTCCTTGATCTCCTGTATATTTGAAAGCCAAATGGCTTCACTAATACCAGAACTAGAAACTTAAATGTCTACCAGCACATAAATAAAATGCACGGGAGACATTAATTAATTACCAATGCATACCCCTCCTCTTGAAAAGATTACCCCAGGGAGATAAACAAAATTACACCCTAGCATCCTTCAAATTAAGCCCAGTTGATTGAATAGGAACGCATAAATTTACATAGGGACTAACTGGCCTTACCCTTTTTGAAAAAGGGGTACAGGTTGAGAGTGGGAATTTGTAAGATGTAAATAGTCTTGTAACTCAACTACCTAGTATTTCCTATCATCTTATGATCTAGCCTGGTAAAGACAATGTCCTATAAATATAACCCAGGTAAAAGTGTAATACCATATCATTTGTTTCAGTAGAGGATACTTCTTCTCAGCTGCATCCCTCTGCTGGACGTATCATTTACAAGGCCATTTGAGTTGCAAAACGTTTTCCAAAACTAGAAGAGTTGTACTGATTTTCTTCCCCATTAAGAATTCTGCCAGTGTAGCATTAGTAGTGTTGCAAGTACTGATCTACAATACAAAAGAACAACCAAAGGTTCATCTTACTTAAATATTCTCTCTGCAATTCCCACTGCCCTTTCATCATGCCCACTACTATGAGGACTATTGGGATGTGATGATGTGAGGTATTGCCAGTTATGCCAGGAGAAGTAGGGCAGTGGATGTGTACCATATGCCAGCATAGCTAGCTAGAGTTTTGTAAAGAATTATATGTCATTTGTATATCAACTTGATTTGTACAGGTGCTTGTATTGAAAATGTGTTTGTGAAGCTGTTTGTCTTAAAAATGTACCAATAGTGGGTTCTGCTAGACAGAAAAGAAATACACCTGTGTGTTAGAGTGTATTGTAACTGTTAAAATGAATATATTGTAACAGAGGATACTGGAAGAGAAGAGGTTAATCTCAGTCCAGCTAACTTTGAAAATAGTCTAAAATTAAATTACCTGGTTTAGGCTCTATCTTAAAGTTCTGATTACAGCCAGAGATAAAATATCTGTGAAAACCACGACTAGGAATCATACTGTATTGTCATTAGAGGTGAACTAATTGCTACCTTGGTTTAAATTATTTTAGCTTCCAGGTACTATAACACATCTTAGCAAAGCCCTATATGTGTGCATTATGACACATATAGGCTATATTCTGGCTCAGTTTCTAGTAAAGGGGGTAGTGTGGGAACCAGAAGTCAGATGACCAGATGCATGTGATGTCATTCTGTAATCCAGCACTGAAATTATGTTTTCATATTTAATGAGACAGAAGTCTCAGGGCAGTCTGTTTTTGAAACCTAACAAAGAAGGATAACTCACCCACTTCATTTTGTCTTGCTTTAGTAAGTAACCAGGGAATAGTAATTCTTTATATCACTCAGGAAAATATAGTGAGATTAGTTAAGTATTCTTTTTTTGTATCTGTGTGAATCTTTCCATCTGTGTTATTTTTAATATTTCCTGTGATTGAAACTCTGGTATTTATTGTAAATATATATTTAGTATTTTTGTGTTCTTTTATTATTTGTTATTAAATATATTTAAACTTTTCATTATGGCTGGTCATTTAGAAAATATTTTAACCTTTGAGAGAACTTATATTTATTTGGTGACATTGTGACCACTTCTGAAAGCCTTGCTGTATTGGTGAAACACTACAATTTATATTAGTATTAATTTTACTAATTATAACTGGATACCCTGATAAGAGCCTTAGAGTAGCTGGCTTTGGAGTGTTCTAGTGGCAGTATCTACCTCATAGTCTAAGAAAAGGGGGCATAGCTGGCATATCTGTGCCAGCTTTTCCCAGGTGTGTGTGTGTGTGTGTGTGTGTGTGTGTGTGTGTGTGTGTGTGTGTGTGTGTGTAAAAATCAAATATCAAAGAGTGTATGTGTCAGCTATTTGGAGCAGGGACACAGAGCACTGGTTTCACAGATAGGGTGCTGAAGGACTTGGCTTGGAACACTCGGCTGAGGAACCAACTCTGCAGCTGTGGTCAGTGTGGAGGTATGACGCTCTTTGATTACTGGCCAAGAGAAGAGGCATCACAGGGGGTTAGATCTTCACATTCAGCCCTACAGAACTGAAGACCAATATCATTTACAGGTTCCTCTGGAACTTAAAAATGATCAAAGGTTTCAATTTCAGGGAAGTGTACTGTACTGGTTGCTGAGGACATAGAATGTATCTTGATAAACCTTGAATGGTATTCCAAGATAGACAGTTTATACTCACATAGGTTCAGATCAATTTTCTTACATAAGTTCATAGGTTCATAGGTGTTTACAGGGCTAATGACCACAAGGGCCATTTTAAGCCTACCCATGCATTCCAAATCTCTGACAAGTTCAGATACCCTTGATAAGTATAAGCAGGGGCTTGTGAGATGAAAAATTTACAAGCAGGGGCCTGGCAGATAAACCATTTACAGGTTGCCTGTGTCCATTAGAGACATATGTGTCAAACCAGGAATGAATTTCATGTTCCTCATCCAATTGTCCAAGTTGCAATTGAATTGAGTTAGGGAGGAACTCTGCTTCACATGGATGAGGAGCCTGTTCCATGGATGGGATAGTCTCTGGAATACATACCTCCCTCTCCAGCAGGTCCTATTTATATCACAGGCAAGGTTTAAGTCTTCAGAATGGGTAATTAAGGTGCTGTTTTTATGGATATGCAGGAGATCCATTAGAGTGGGGTCTGACAATGCTCTGTATGCCAGGCATAAATCTCCCCTCAAAAGCCTATAGTAGACAGAATAGAGGGATAAGGCCTTGAGGCAGTCTGCATAGGACATTTTACTTATGCCCTGTATTCTTTTAGTGAACAACCTCTGTGGACATTCAAATAGTTGGATATGCCTGGTTAGGTACATACCAAAGGGGGCATTGTACTTAATGATAGGTCTGATGGATGCCGAATATGGCAGAACAATGACTTCCTTGGACTTGGATCCTATACCTTTGTTTATAAGTTGGGCAACACAGAATGATTTCCTCACTACTGTAGCCACTTGATGGTCAAAGGCTAGATTACTGTCTATGTGAGTCTCTAACTCCCTGACTACTGGGTCAACTCCAAAGGGTGTGTTGTCAATATGATAGTTACCAGGGGTGGATGACCTCCCAAAGGATACTATTATGCATTTGTTGGCATTTAGTTTTAGTCCATGGCTCTGACACCAATTGTTTAACTGTGTCAGCCCCTCCTGGAGAACATTTGGGTCAGTGGAAGATTCAATGACATAGTCTTTCAGGCAGTGAAACCATAATCAAGGCTTACTTGATCTGCTTTCTTGTCAGGTCACAATAAAACTGAGATGGCAAAGGCTATAACGCCTTTTTCTTTTACTTCCAGTTCACAGCCATATGCCCTTATGGCATCCAGACATTGATTTTTTTTTTTAGTCTGGCTTCTTTAATTTAATGACTTACCAGATAATAATAGGCAGTATTAGATAGAGCAAGGAGCTATTAACAAAATGACACTAAGACTGTTACTCTAGAATATCCTGAAGTAGAAACATTAATCACTGTTTGTCACTTATTATTCATATTTTCATATTTATGTTCAAATTTTCATAACTGTCCTACATGTTATTGTAGGGTATGGTGTGATATGCTATGGTGGGAGACAGGAAAATTTATTGTCGATGTCTGTTTATATTACACTATACCTGAGATACTGCTAGTTGTTAATAATTATGAAAATAAACAATATTTCCATATGTAAGTAACTTATAAACTGTTGTGTGACATCTGGTAACACCTTAAATGTTATTGTAGAAATCAGTCTTCAATATTTACATTAAAAGTAACACCTCTTGAGAGATATTCAATGTTATCTATTTGGCTGATTATGTGATTGAGCATATGTTTCCTTATTTCTGTACATAGCTCAATAAACATGCACTCATATATGAACTTCTTGTCAACATGTAAAAGCTTATGTCTGGCAAACAAAAATATTCAAACAATATATGTCTAGGTTTTTACAGTTTCCAAGATATGACAATTTGTAAAATTTATCAAAAAATAATTTGAGGTTTGTCTGCATTATAATATATTATAATACTTAAGAAAAGACTGAATCCACTGACTGTTATAACTGTAAAAAATACTTCTTACTGATAAAAAGCATAAGATAAACAAATAGTGTTAAGCTGATTTTTTTAGAAAATGCTCTGAAATGCAAGATGTGGTTATACTACTAGAGTTGTGACATTCCACACCATACAGGTGTTAATGAGTGAATGCATGATGTGATTCATGACCACTGAACTGAACCTTTAGCTCTTTCTCTGGAATTAGTTATACCTTGATGTGTCTTGATCTGTGTTAGTACAATCCTGGCCCTCTTATGACCAGCTATCATGCTCTGACAGGTCACTTTATCCTGCTTTACTCACATTTTCAGGTCCTCTATCTTGAATAAGTTTGATATGGCGTTTTAACTGATCATCAGTTGTTGTAGAATCTCAGATACATTCCATCTTCTTGGAGTATTGCTTATGTATTCAAAGGAAGCTGATACACAAGCTCAAAATCTGTATGATTATTCTTCTCTTTCACAGTGTTTCACAGGGGACCCAGAGAAAATACTGCTGAATTGTAAAAGATATGCCCATTGCACAACTGACATTACAACAAAGCAGTCATTCAAATGTTTGTTTTTTAATCAAAGAAATGTATGGCTTACAATCTGTTACTAACTTTCCAGCCTGTTAAGATACTTATCAAATTTTCCACAGGTCCATACCCATTTCTTAATCTTATTTTTATCCTGAGCATGTCACTACTCCACTTCTGTAAGTATCTTAGAGCAATATGCCACTGGCTTTCACTGTTCCTCATGAGCATGGAGAAGCACATCTCCAGTCCAGTAGCTTCAGGCATCAGCTGAACCATCTGTGGCTCTGTTACAATTATACTAAGTAAGGATGGGTGATGTTATTGCCATTTTTAAAGCACTCAAATGTAGTTTGCAAGATACACCAACCACTATGCTCACTCACTTTTGTTTTTAAAAATATATATAACACCTGTCTACTGTACACAATTTTGGGATGTAGATATTGAAGTATTTTACCATATCCATAACTCCCTTTAACTCCTGTAGATTCTGCAGTGGTACAGTCTGTTTGATAACTTCCAAACTGTCTTTTTGTGGTCTGACCCTACATTAAGTAACTGAATGCTGCAGAAAGTATAAGTGCTTGTCTGAGAACAGGGTTGGCCTTACACATAGGTGGGCTAGGTATTTACCTAGGGCACTGTGCTTGCAGGGGCACTCTTTCCCTATTTATTTATTTATTTTAGAGCAATGTTCCTTTGTTCTAAAAAAATAAATAAAGTGCCACAGAAGGGATTGTGCCCATGGAACATTGGGTAGTCGGGGGGGGGGGGCAATACTCCACTTGACTTGTCAGTCAAATCACACAAATTACATTGAGTTTAACCACAGCAGGATCACAGAATAGAGCAGCATTGAAATGTAGGCATGAAGGCGATGAAGGGTGTTTTAATATATATATATATATATATATATATATATATATATATATATATATATATATATATATATATATATATATAAAATCAGGGACAATCTGCAGCACTATGGACTGAGTTTGAGGAGTAGCATAGTAAGTTAGTGTTATTGCTCTTTCGAAATAACATTGACAGTGATCAACTCAGATATTTTTGGCAATATTTTTGGCTTAGCTATATGTGTAGATTGCTGAGATTATATGAATTGTGTGGTGAGATCGGTGTTATTAATATTTTTACAAAAATGTTGGTAGTGGACAACTAGATATTTTTGACAATATTTTTGGCTTTGTGTGAACAACATAAATGAGAGGAATGGCATGGTTATGAGATGTGTTTTTATTATTTTTACAATACTGATTGCAGTAATCAACCAGATATTTTTGGCAAAATTTCTGGAATTGTGATTTGTGTGGACAACTGAGGTGAGACACTTGTTATTAATTTTTACAGGGATGCTGTAGAAATCAATCAGATATTTTTGGCAATATTTCTCTGGCTTTGTGATTTGTGTGCATCAACTTGATTGGAACACTTAACACTGGCAACTTGTTTGTGTAGACTGTGGAGGTGAAATAATATTACACAGACATCAGGCGTAGTGGTTATAACTGCTGGGTGGGGGTTGAAGTTGGCTGGATGAAGGTAACTAAACCTCTTGTCATTTGCTAAGTTTAAAACAGTTATTGTCTGGCTTTGCAGGACTAGTATGCATTTGTGAGAAGAAAGGTGGACTACGTAACTGGACACCTGATGTACACAGACTAGGCATAATTGCTGTGCCCTGAATGCCACCAAGTCTAAAACTAGCCCTGCTCATGGGCATATACAGAAGGTCACTGTACTCATGTGAGGGTCTGGGACAATGGCATTATTTCTTTAATATTCTTCCAAAACATTAGATGTCAGAATATCTTGTTTTGAGTGAGAGAGAGTGTGATCATTATTTCTTTAACGTTCTTCACAACCTTAAGATGGGTGCAAGGAGGGTCAATATAGCTGTATAGGAACACTGTACTGTCTCTAGAAGTAACAAGTTGGAAACATTATTATAATCATTATTTTTTTTTTTCATTTTCCTCACAATCAACCCTTATGCATACATGGGTGGCTATTGCTTGGTCTGACAGCAAGTACGCTATGTTCTATTTGTTTTTTTCAGGTTTCTCTCAGTCAGACATCAGAAGGGTACACAGAAGGTGGCTGTCTTTTGAGGTGATAGGTTGGGAATGCATGTTTTGTATAAATATGACAACATCATTTTCAAATATGATGCTGGGCATTTCTGCCTTATTTTAATCTCAGAGGGAGATACACAGAAAGTGACTACTGGTTTTAATGTGAAAGGGTTGGGAGCAGTTACTATTCTCAGTTATGTTCTATGTAACATCACAAGCATTTGTCTTCTCATTTTATTGTGAACTGATGTTTGGTCAGCTTTGAGCATTAACCATTGGCTATAACTTATTTCTTCCTTGAAGTAAAAAAGTAGGATTGAATTTCTGGCAATTCTTTACTTTAGAACACACCACAATGCACAGTAAAAGGCACCACCCCCTGTGTGACATGGGATGAGACAAGGCTACAAGGATTCAAGATAATTGCTGCCTACATAAAGGGCAGTTTCCTCAGGAAATTATTAATATTTTCATTATTATTATTATTTATTTTTATTTTTTTGTGTGTTTTAGGAGATGAGAGATTAAAAAGAGACAGAGTAATTTACACCAGAAGGCTTCTTCCCCTCAATCCCCACACAGTGGGAATGCAATTCACTTATATTTAGGTACAGCAGGCAGTGCATAGTTGATGGGGTTAGTCATCTTGGTGATTGCTTACTTCAGAACAATTTAATGTAAAAGAATTAGCTTAACAATTCATCCCACCAGCAAACACACATAATTGGCAACCCTATTAGGATGTCAATCAAGTCAGCACTACCCACACATTCACGAACTACAGTAGTATGCCCTAATATAAAAAATATCCAAATTTCTTTTCTATATGCATGATTTTTATTCAGGCCATCACTAGATCAAAAGGTTGGGAAAAAGCTATAAAATGCACCTCAGAAAATATTTAACCCCCATGGCTTCTGGGTGCCTAGCAGCCCCCTGACCCCCACACAAACTGGCCTAAAATCAGCCCTGCTTATGGGTATACACAGAAAGTCACTGTACTTGTGTTAAGGGACTGGGAACAATAGCATTATTTCTTTAGCATTCCTCTCAAACATCAGTGGTAAAAATATCTTGGGCTGGTCTTTGGAGAGTGTGGTCATTATTTCTTTAACTTTCCTCACAAACTTCAGATGGATGCAACAAGAGTCAATGTAGCCTATATAGGAACACTGTACTGTCTCTAGAAGTAACAAGTTGGAAACATTATTATAATCACTATTTTTTTTTATTTTCCTCTCGATCAAACCTCTGATGCATACATAGGAAGAGAGTAAATAGGCATACTGTTTATATTTGTCTGACAGTGAGCATGCTATGTTCTATTTGTTTTTTCAGATTTGTCTTATTTAGATATCAGAAGAAGGTGGTTGTCTTTTGAGGGGGTAGGTAGGTGAAGACACATGCCTTATATGAATATGACAAAGGCAGCTTGAACTATGATGGTGACATCTGTGCCTTAATTTTTACTCTCAGTTTAACATCAGAGGGGGATAAACAGAAAGTGACTACTTATTTTAATTGGTGGGTTGGGAGCAGGTAGTATTCCCAGTTAAGATAATTTCTGGCAATTGTTTACTTTAGGACACAACTGGATAAGCATTAGAAAGCACCATCACCCTATGAGACATAGGCTGTGGCAAGGCTGGAAGGATTCATGATGACTGCTGCCCACTTAAAGAGCAGTATATTCAGAAAATTATTCATATTTATTATTATTATTATTATTATTATATATTTTTTTGTCCTTTATGAAATGAGGGATTAAAAAGAAACAGCATAATGCACATCATAGGTTCATAGGTAGGTACTAGGCTATCGGCCCAAGGGCCTAAGTAAGCTTAGCCAACAAGGTTCCCTGGCTTATGCCACCCAAGAAAGTTAATTTCCTGTACCCCTGTTGAGCAGAGCCACAGAAGTGATCCCTATTTCCTATCCACTCATCAAGATTTTTCTTGAAGAGTGCTAATGAGGAACTTTGCTTGACATAGATGGGTAGCTTGTTCCAGAGTATAGGAAGTCTCTGGGACAGGAATCTATCCCTCCAGCATGTCCTGTTTATTGTGGTGACAAGGTTTAGGTCCCTAGAGCATGTAGCTTGGAGTTATTGGGATTTCTTTAGGTGTAGCATGTCCAACAGCTCTGGGTTTAACAGCTTTATATGTTAGGCAGAGATCTCCTCAGAGTAGGTGATATGCTACAGAGTAAAGCTGGAGTTTTTTGAGATGGTCAGTGTAGGGCATCTGTTTGAGGCCAGTAATCCTCTCTGTGAGGTACTTCTGTGGCCTTTCCAGCTGCTGCAAATGTCTTTTGAGGTACATTCCAAAAGGGGCATTGTACTCTATTATAGGTCTAATGAGTATCGAGTAGAGGGGAACAATGACCTCTTTTTTCCTGGATGAGAACCCTTTTGTGATGAGGTGTGCCATGTAGAAGGACTTCCTGACTACTGTGGTGCTGTGATTATCAAAGGAGAGACTACTGTCCACCTGGGTCTGAAGGTCTCTTATCACACATTCGGTGTTACGTAGACTGCTGCCTATGTAGTAGTTCATGGGTACAGAGTTTTTACCAAAGGGGATGACAATGCACTTTTTGGCACTGAGCTTGAGGCCATGGCTTTGACACCAGGCATCTGTCTCAGTGAGGCCCTTCTGTAGGATGTCCACATCATTTGGGGACCCCACTATGGCTCCTAGTTTTCAGTCATCTGTGAACTTTGTTAGCCAGAGGCCTTCTGTGTTAGCCTGTAATTCAGAGAAGTAGATACCAAAAAGGAGAAGTCCTAGGACTGAATCCTGTGGTACTCCACTTGTCACTGGTTTGAAGTCAGATTTGGAGTCTGCAACTTTTGGGTTATGACAGTGAGCCAGTTGGCAACCCATCTTGTGATGTAGGGATTTATACCTAATTTAGTGAGTTTAGCTATAATTCCACAATGGGGGATGGTGTCGAAAGTCTTGGTGAGTTCAAGACAGGCTGTGTGAACTACCTTACCCTCATCTACGACTTTGGTGACTGCCTCAAATATGTTGCTCAGGTTCAGGAAGCATGATCTGCCTTTCACAAAACCGAACTGGGTGGGGTCCAGAGTTTGGAGGTTACCAATGTCTTTGTTTATGAGTTCCATGATGATACATTCCATGACTTTGCAGACCACACTTGTCAGGCTAATAGGGCGATAGTTCCCGGGATCAGTGGTGGCTCCCCCTTTGTGGAGTGGGATAACTGTTGCTGTGTGCCATTCAGTGGGCACAAAGCCTGATGTGAGGCTATGATTGAACATGATGCTTAGTTGGGGAGAAAGTTCATTCTGAAGTTCATGTAAAATGCAGCCTGGGATGTTGTCTGGTCCCATGGATGTTGTATTTTTAGCTTTAGAGAGTGCACCTTTTACATGCGTAGTTGTGATTACAGGAACTCTGCATTCTTCCTGTGCAGATATGGGCCCTTTAGAGGGTGAGAGGGGGGTAAAGTTAGCACTGAACTTGTCTGCCAGGATGTTGGCAATATCAGTTGGTTCTATAATGTTCATGCTGTTGTGCTGTAACTCAGAGTAGATCTGGGTGTTGCCATTGAGATTCTTGACATAGCTATAGAATGCTTTGTGGTTGTCCCTAGAATCAGTGGCAATTTTGTTTTCGTAGCTAGCTTTGGAGGATCTTATAAGGGATCTCAGCTTCTTACTGAGGCTGACCAGGGAGCTCCTCCACCCATGGGATTTTACTCTCTTTTGCAATAGTTTCTTCCTTCTGTTGTACAGCTTGTTTATGGCAGGGGACCATCAGATTGGCTTCCTTTTTTTGGAGGATAGCATCTTGGTTCTGTTTGAGATAGCACAATCCATGCAGTCATGTAAGAGCTTATAGAGTGCATTTGTGTAGGATTCAGCAGTCGTAACTGTATTGTCCATCTGCATGGGTGTCATAAAGTTTGCCACTTCTGTCTTAAGAAGCATGAAATTGGCTTTGGAGAAATTTTTTACCATGGTTTTCTTAATGGGGGGTGGGGGCGGGATGTGGATATCTAGGGTGATTAACTTATGGTCGGATCGGACCAACAAGGAGGTGACTTCAGGTGTGGAATACCGGTCACTCATGTTGGTAATGACTAGGTCAAGGATATTGTTACCCCTGGTGGGGGTGTTGCTAAGTTGATCCAGAGCATTGGAATTTATGAATTCCAGAAAGCATTGAGTAAAGGAGTTGGTACATGAATAGTTTTCCCAGTTAATGGTGGGGTAGTTGAAATTGCCCATTATTAGAGAGTTTGGTTGAACCCTAATGTTTTCCAGTATATCAAGAAAAGAGGAGTGGGAATCTTGAGGCGTGGTGGGAGATCTGTAGCAAGCTACAATTTGGATTGCAGTTTTACCCAGAGTTAGTTGCACTTGGATAACCTTGGATGCATTATGCTGAGCAACTTGCCTGGAGGTGTGGATATCCTTAATGAATATAGACATACCTCTGCCTTTGGTGTTCCGGTCCAGGTTACATGGCCGAAAAGTGTGGTATGAGTTATAGCCTGGTAGTGCAGGGGTGATCTCTGGAGCCTTGACCCAGGTCTCAGTACCTGCACAGATATCGATGTTCTCCATTTTAAGGAGTGCCTCGAGTGAGTGCATTTTGAGATTTAGACTTCTAGCATTGAGTAGCATTACCCTCAATTTTTGTTGCCTGTTCCTGTTACAGTGGCAAATTTGTCATTTGAACCTTGCCTAAAAAAGGCACTATAGGGGCGGCAAGAGCCTTAGCCAGTATCAGGAATCCCAGGGGCGACAGGTGCAGGCCATCTCTGGCAAAGCATTGTGGTCTGTCGACCATGTCGTCCCAGGCAGACAGATACTGGATCCCCTTAGAATGACACCAGAAGCATAGCCAATTATTGAAGTCAATCATTTTGTCCTTGTACTGCGGTATCATTCTGGGTGATGGCAGAATGCTACTCAGGGCTAGGGTCATACCTGCCTGGGCTACAAGATCGGAGAGTTCTTCCATATCTCTTTTCATGTAGTCCAAGGAGGTACATCTCTGGTCATTCACACCAACATGGACAATGACAGAGTCATATTTGTACTTGTTGTGGAGTGACCTGAGTGCGTGGGTTATGTGGCAGATCCTGGCACCTGACAGGCAGCTGACAGTAACCTTCTCCTTGTTTAGTCTAGTGATTGGGACATCAGTGTGTCTGACTATAGAGTCACCTATGACTAGTGTGTTGAGTACGTTGTTTTGCCTTATGGGCTGTGGTTGAGTGGCACACTGAGTCTATGCTGTGGGCTATGTGTCATTTGGGTTGGGTTGGGGGTGGAGGTTGCTTTCGTTTCTGCTTTGGAGGTCTCTGTTGCTTGAGCAGATTATTATCAAGAGCCTCCGCAAATGTTTTTGTGTTTCTATGTGTGGATTTTCATGATGTAGATTTAGTGGGACTATGTGATGAGTGTGGTGTGGTGCAAGTGTTTACCTTCTCCTCTTGACTGTCATGTTCAGTCTTGGTTGGAGAGAGCTTTACCTCCAGTTTGGCTAGATAAGTGCATCTCTCACAGGTTGTAGTGTTGGGTGGTAGGAGGAGAGGGTTGTCTATGTACATGAGGCAATTGCTACATTGCCCCAAGATGCCCAGATTCATCAGATAGACAGGAGAGAACACTGGGAGCTGACCCTTGGACATGCCTGAATAAAAAAATTATTTTCCTCTAGATAAGTGAGGAAAGTGAGTATAAGAGCTGTTTTTCTCTAAGCAAGTGAGGAAAGTAAGTACAAAAACTGTTTTTCTCTAGGTAATGAGGAAGATTGAGTGCTGTAGTAATTTGTAACTAATTTAGTGCTTACAACAAGTTCTGAACAAGTGCTGAGCATGAATAAGCAAATTCAAGTGCTAAAACTAAGAATCTGTATCTGGACTAGACTAGTTACAAGAAAGAAACAAGTGCAAATGCAGGATTTTAAATCAGAAAGTTGAGAGAGATGGAAAAATTGCCCAAACGGCCAATAACTACAATTTCTGGGCCAGAAACCACTCCTTATATGGTATATAGGTTACCTAGTGCTTACCACTCCCACTAATAAGCTAGAAGGCTTCCCTCCAACACATAAAGGCTTGGGGGGCTCAGGAGCTTACAGACAGTCCTGGATACAGCAAATATGTATCTGGTCTAGACTAGTTACAGGAAGGGGGGGAAACAAGTGCAAATGTGGGCTTTTAAATCAGGAAGTTGAGAGAGAGATGGAAAAACTACCCAAACGGCCAATAACTACAATTTCTGAGCCAGAAACCTCTCCTTATATGGTATATAGGTTACCTAGTGCTTACCACTCCCACTGATAAGCTAGCAGGCTTCCTGCCAACACAGAAAGGCTTGAGGGGCTCAGAAGCTTATGAACAGTCCTGGATGCAGCAAATCTGTATCTGGACTAGACTAGTTACAGGAAAGGTGAGAAACAAGTGCAAACACGGGCTTTTAAACCAGAAGTTGAAAGAGATGGAAAATCTACCCAAACAGCCAATAAACTACAATTTCTGTGCCAGAAACCACTCATCTTGTGGTAGATAGGCTACTTAGTGCTTACCACTCCCACTGATAAGCTAGAAGGCTTCCCTACAACACAGAAAGGGTTGGGGGCTCAGAAGCTTACATACAGTCCTAGATACAGCAAATCTGTATCTAGACTACACTAGTTACAGGAAAGGTAGGAAACAGGCTTAGAGTTTTTTTTTTACAGAAAAACAGCTAAAACAGCATTAAAAACAATTCAAGTGCAGTGCAAGCTACCACACTTCAATGTGTAGCAGTATTAAAGCAAATACAGTTTAAATAAATGCAATTTATTCACAATGTATTCTGAACTGAATTCAATTATTGTTTTATTCAACTCTGAACAGTTAAAAAGTGCCAAAAATATACTTATCAGCTGAGAAGCACACTCAGTCAGAACACAGGGAGAGTCTAGCAAAGTTTTTTTTTTTTTTAAGTGGAAAGGGAGAAAGGAGGAGCAGAAGATAATTCAAGCTTAACAAACTAAGTGGGTTGGCCTTCTCAAATGTTCTTTCTGTAATAGGTAAAATGATCTAATGACACTAGACTGGGGGGAGATTCCAGACGAAATTTACAGTAGGGGCGGTCAACTGCAAAGTCACCAAGTATAAGAACAAGATACCAACAGGGAGACTGGGTGGGAATACAGCACCAATATAAATAATAAACAAATGTATAAATACAGCACAGTGCAAATTAAGTTGCAAAAAGTGTATTTATCAGTTTGGAATAGATGCCAACTCTGCTCACAGCCAGGAGATCTGTCAGCTTTGCACCAATTCACAGAAATGCTGTCTGTACTGGAATTACAACAGAGAAAATACACCTCAGGCAATGACTAACAGCTAGGATGTGGGCTGGCTCAACAACCCCTACCTGAAACTAGCTTCTGAGCTGCCCTGAGAAAAAAAAAACACAGTGTAGACAACAAAGGACAGAAACAAAACAGCAACTGTATAAATAATAAGCAAATGTAGAAATACAGCACAGTGTAAATTAATAGTTGCAAAAATTGTACTTAGTAGTTTGGAATAGATTCCAACTCTGCTAATAGCCAGGAGATCTATCAGCTTTGCTTAGATCAGGGATGGTGTTCTTTAGTCAGATAGGAAAATTATAACTAATCAGTTGAATCAGTAAGAGTTTTTCTGAATGTTGGATTTCTATCATACAGTATTGATTTCATTTTACCAGTGATTGAGTTCTGTTTGTTTATTGGAAATGGCTGTTTTATATTTTTAATAATTTTGCTCATTATTAAATATTTTTATTAAATTACATTGTGGCTGGTCAGTCAGTGTTTTTCATTAGTGATTTGAGAGTGCTTATACTTGCCTTGATAACGTCTTGGGCCACTTTGAAAGCCTGGCTGTTTAGGTCATTTGCTATCATTTGTTTTAATATCTAATTTTCATAATTGAATACCCCTTTAAAAGGGCATGAAGACTCTCTGATTGGTGGCAGCATTACTGTACTACTGGGAAGGAACACAGCTAGAAATTTGTGTCAAGCTTTCCCAGAAGTGTTTGGATGTTTGAGATTTAATCTATTTAAGTGTGAGTGTATCAGAGTTCTTAAATTGGGACACATTGCTCTGGTGTATAATAAGGAGCTACATTAGGGGTTGACAGAAGTATACAGTCCAGTCCTAGGTTATAGAACATGTTCCCGTTGTGCTCTTAGGGGAAAATTGTAAAATATTACTCCTGTTTAAGTGACAGTCTCACATTGGAGTCAGTAGTGAGTATTGAAGCTCCTTAGTTACTAACCCAGGATAGTAGGGGATGTCACATTATTTAGTGACAGTTCAGTGGGATATTTACTGGACGTCACAGCGGTATTCCTTTCGGTGATAACTTACTTTAGAACAACTTAATGTAAAAAGAATTAGATTGACAAATTGCCCCACTAGCAAACACTCATAACTGGCAGCCCTATTAGGATATCAATCAAATCGGTACAACTCACACTTGCGCAGACTACAACAGTATGTCCTAATATAAACAATATTTACATTTTGTTTTCCATATGCATGATTTTTGCTCAGGACATCACTGGATAAAAAGATTTGGAAAAAAGCTCTAAAATGCACCTCAGAAAATCTATAACCCCCATAGCTTCTGGGTGCCTAGCAGCCCCAGACCCCCAGCTTAATTTGGCTATTATAGGGTAGTCTTGGTCAATTAGGATGTGTTGAAAGGATGCAGAAAAAAGTAAATTTGAAGAGTAAGACTTGATTTCTTTCCTTAATCATGGTTTTCATTTAGACCATCATTAGATGCATGTTTGTTTAAAAAACTGTAACATGCATATCAGAGCAACTACAAACCTCATAGCTCCCCAGCTTAGTACAGTTATTTCCACTGTAGTTATTACAGTGCAGCCTTGGTTAGGATATGTTAAAAGGATGCAAGAAAAAACACAAAGTTGAAAAGTAAGAATTAATTTCTTTCTTTGTTTATGGGTTTTTGTTCAGGCCATCATTGGCTGCATGTCTGTTTAAAAAAACACTAGCATGCATCTCAGGGCATCTACAATCTTTGTGGCTTCCCAGCTTAATGCAGTTATATCCACTGCAGTTATTGCAGTGAAGTCTTGGTTAGTTAGGATGTGTTAAAAGGATGCAAGAAAAAACAAAGTTGAAGAGTAAAAATGAATTTCTTTCTTTGATCATGTTTCTGTTCAGGCTATCATTGGACAAAGATTGTTCAAAAAACTCTAAAATGCCATTCAGAGAATCAAGAATCCTCATGGTTTCTGGGGGCCCAGTGGCCCACAGACCTCCAGCTTAATATAGTTATTTCACTCCAGTTGTTACAGTGCAGTCTTGGTCAAGATAGAATGTGTGAAAGGATGCAAGAAAACAATGAAGTTAAAAAGTAAGACCAAAATTGCTTTCTTTTTTGATCATGTTTTTTTGTTCAGGCAGTTATTGAATAAAAAAAATTGTTTAAAAAATCTAAAATGCACCACAGAGCATCTTGAAACCCTCATGTTTTCTGGCTTAATGAAGTTTTATCTCCATAGTTATCCAGTGTACAGACTTAGAACATGCTTAATGAATGAATGACTGCAGGAAATAACTGAAGAGTATCTCACTCTCTTTCTCTCTCTCTCTCTCTCTCTCTCTTATGAGTTACAGCTGATTTTTAGAGTGACTCTGTGGACAGCCACTGCTATCTGCAAAGTTTCCAGATGGGAAACAGAAGTAGGTTTCCAGGTCTTTCTTCCATATCACACACACACACACACACACACACACACACACACACACACACACACACACACACACACACACAAGCTAGAGACAATTTAGAGTCCCCAGTCTACTGGACAAAATGCATGTGAACACTGGCTGGACATGCAGACTTTGCACAGGAGGCACCTCAGTTGAGACCAGAGCTGGAGAACCTCTTGCTTTGAAGCAGCAATGCCACCCATTGCACCACTGTGCCACTAAGGCCTAAAGAATGAAAGTTTTATATTCAACTCCAACATTATGCTAGAGTATACCTGAGCTGTTCATTTTATTCCACTACTTCAGTTCTAGTATATACCTGCAGTGAATGTCATCCTGTACTGCCTCATAATGGATATCTACTCCTCCACAAAGCAAGTAATCTTATAAAAACATTTAGTAAACAGACAACATGCCAGTGAAAACAAAATGACAATCTAGATGGGTTTGCTATATTTTATTAAGAAATAGAAGATTGATTCCCAGAGTTATAACAAAGTTATTAAGGGAGTAGTAGTGGACATAAACATTGAAGGTTAGATGTTATTCCTTGATGTTTTACACGTGTTAAAGGCTTGGAGGCTTTTCATGTAATTAATTAATTTGTATTTTACATGGAAGCAATAGTTCTTAAATAACTGCATAAATTACCAAGGTTTAACTCTGTCTTTGTGATAGATTGATTGATTGATTGATTGATTGATTGATTGATTGATTGATTGAGTCTACCATTAAAAGTAAGTTTTAACATTCGTGAGTGTACTTAAGATGCTTTAGTTATGGTTGCTAAAAAAACAAATTGGGGCAAACTCTTTATATAGATTAAGTAAAGCTCAAAAGATGAACTGTGGAATTAAACTAGGGGTATGTGCTATGGTGGCTAAATCTTGAATGCATATTTAAAGACTAACACACTTGCACAATTTTTAATGGTTCTCACACAACACTGTTTTAAATAATAGCTACTGTTAGCTGGAAGCAGACAATTATATTAATTTATTTGTTGTTTATTTGTATTTGTGCAGTGATCCACATTTACATGTTTTTATTCAGCCTGGGAACACTGCCCAGTTAAGTGACTTACTCATAGTTTATCTCTTTAGCTGCAGTTAAGCAACGTCATTCTCTGACTTTCAAAGCATGAGAACATGCTGTATTTAGTAGTAATTCATGAACTTAAGGGCCAGTGTAACCATGACACTCAAGATTTAAATAAAAGCAAGACCTACACTTAACATTGCCCATAACTTTGACTTCAGTTGTGTTTTTTAGTGTTTAGCCTAACAAAAAAAAATACCATGATTTGTGTTGGTACAGTTATGCATACAGTGGAGAACTGCAGTATTATAAGACCACATTAACAAGAACAGCAAAGACTTTAAAATGGTTAGCTAAAGCAATAACACATCAATCAGCATGGCAGGTTTACTGCTATCCAATAACAGTTGTTGATGATCACCGTTCACTAACTGATGAGGCAGTTTTTCAGACAATATTCCAAAGTGTTTGCTGCCAGTGTTATGGATCCTTCAGAGATTTTTTATGAAATTTACCACATCTACTGAATTAACATGTGGAACTTATACCAGCATGCAAGCCTGCAAAAAAAAAAAACATGTATATGGGCATGCTTAACTCATCATTATAGATAACAGATACAGATTTAAGATTTCAGCCGCTCTTTCTTTGTCACAGCCATTGACATCTCTACCATATACTGTTAATCAATGGCACCAATCAGTTCTGACACATTATTTATCTCCTCTTCCTATTTACGGAAAAGGGATACAAGACAAGAATAATCAGCTAGGAAGAAAAGAAGAGGAGTAAATGTAAAAGTAGCTATAAGAAATCAACAAATCATATCTAATACTGGAGCACTGAAAATGACACCAACATGCCTTATGTTCTAGATACACATTATATAAACATATATATGCCAGTGTATGTGTGTGTGTGTGTGTGTGTGTGTGTGTGTGTGTGTGTGTGTGTGTGTGTGTGTGTGTGTGTGTGTGTGTGTGTGTGTGTGTGTGTGTGTGTGTGTGTGTGTGTCAAAATGTTATGAGCAAAACATGTTTCCTATCTTGATCCGATTTTTCACATTTCTGCCTATGTGTGGCATTAATTCAGTTGCTATAAATTGGACAGTTCATTTTACTGACCATGCATCTTTAACCCCTACTGATGCAGTTCACCTCAAGTACAGACATTTGATGTTGACAAATGCATGCTTCTTTTCCTTTCCTAATTTCTGGACCTCTCTGTTGTAATGATGTAGTGATTTTTACAGGCCCAGAATTTACAGCTGTGAATGTTATCATTATTATACTTTAACATACCTGTTCCTTGCATTGTGACTTCCAGTATTCTCCCAAAATTTGATTGACATTCACCATGCTCCCTCTGTGGATAATTGTAACATTCTAGCATCGAAGCAGAATGAATTTGATCTTCCCCAGTTCTTTAGTTATTCAGGATCCTTAAATAATTGTATTATGTCATATTTTGACCACACCTTCATAATGAGCATCTATGGCATTTCCTTACAACTATTCTGTTGTGTCACTTCTATCAGAAGCCTACTTTAGGCACATAAGTCCATTGTGATTACAGAGCAATAAACAGAGCATTGTTTCCAATATTTACATTTTATTACCTTTTCTTTATCTCCAGAGATTAGCTTTCTTCTCATATTATCTAGCCTAACATGCCTCTCAAAAGCCTACTTCTATTCAGTCTTGTGAAAATACTCTGCCTTTCATAAGCTTAAGAGTTCAGTTTTAACAATTCTTAATAATATCTGCCTTCAAATGGTAAATTCTTTAAAATAACTTACAGCAAAGCTAAACCTATAACCACCTCAAGGAAGTGGTGATTTTGTCATGGTGTATCCACTTGCTTAAAGCCAGTACACCCCTCATCCATTTCAAATTCCTTGTAATCATTTGTTTTCAAACGACTGCATATTTTCCCTATGTGGTTAGTAAGTTTTAATCAAATATGCTGCTGAGTCATCCAGTGTCCAGTTTTATTGATTACATTTTCTATGTTTCGTTAATCTGTCAAGTACTGCACTTCTTTCTTAGATGTTGTGGGTGATTTTACAAAGTAAATACCTAGTTATGTGAAGACTGACATTTTATTTCCTATCCTTGGTGAAGCTTCAGGAATTCACGTGGCACTTGAGCTGTATAGTGCCAGATATATAATGGCAGGCTCATTTTTACTGATGACAGTCACCTCTCTCTCTACTGTTCCTACATGACATTTCCTCAGCATTGTGCACCATTAATTTTAATATGCTGCCAGCTCATCTGCATAGCTGTGTCTGACCTACTGTTCCTGCTCTTAACTGGTTGCAGTCTAATTACTTTCATCCTGCCAAAAGCAAAGATCAGTAATGATGTCTGTCTTTTTCAATCACCCATTACATAAGGTACTGTATAAATGCTGGCAGTGCACTCTTGATGTCTTTTTTTCCACAGATACCACTGATATTGACTGAAGGTGAACCAGAAAGCCAGTGCTATATGTTGTGCCTATTTTGCAAATTTGACAAGTACACTGTACTATTCTGGTACATATAATATCCATAACTATATGTGATATATGCATGTACATAATGTGCCATATAATATTGTGTGTATGTGCCTACATTACAAATATAGTTAGAGGTTTGTTAAGCACATTATGTATTTTTATTATATATGTATATAAGCATTGCACTGTGCTTGTTCACTGGAATGTATATACACAGTTTTTTTCTAAGCAATTAGTCTGAACTATTCTGTTATTGCTTACATTTCTGTACTGTTTGCTTGTGAAATGTTTTGTATTTCACCTAGGCTGAGCCTGAAATGGATACGTATTGATCAGTACACTACCCCAGTAAGCAAATATAAATAAATCCATCCATCCACAACCTTTTTCCCATTTTTTTTGCACATGGGAGCAGGGTGTCACTACAATAGCGACAATCTAGAACCAATGTTCTCAATACTGGGTGGCTAGCCCTGCCATAGTTGTTCTTTTATACCACACATAGACATACACTCACACCTACAGCAATGTTAGAGTGTCCAATTTACCTACTGCATGTCTTTGGAATGTGGAAGGAAACTGGAGCACCCAGAGAGAACACATGCAAACACAGGGAGGCTGTGCAGACTACTACCTGCTTTGCCACTCTAAATAAATAAATGTGTGTGTATAAATAGATGCATATAATGAACTGTAAATTGAGGAACTGTGGTTTACAAAGTGTATAGAAAAAACAGGAGGTATAGACAAATGTAGATTTTATAGTACAAAACTAGAAACATCTGCACATCTTGTTGCTGGTTATGATATGCACAGGGCCATGGGTCTGTAAACTGAAATGCACAGCAGTGTGGTAAGACTGTTGCACTGGGGATTGTCCAAACACTACAACATACAAGTAGCTGAGAAGCATTGGAAAAATTAAGCACAAAGAATTACTGAAACAGTAGACATTGTGATCACATGGGATCATCCATTGCCAATAGTCAAGAAAAGAGAAAGAAAAAAAACAGATAACAGATACAAGAGTCAAATAAAATAGAGCAAAAGTAACATTAATCCAGGAAATTGTTATACCTAGTGTGCTACATACTAAGAGACATAAAGTCATAAAACACCAGGATATGTAAGCAGAGACTAGAGCAATATGGGACTGAGACACCAAGACAGCTCCAATAGTAGTAGGAGCAACAAGGCCAGTTAACAAGTGTTTTCAAGTTTACTTAAATATGTTATCTTTAACAACATAGGCTTGACAGAAAGAGGGAATTCTGGTACATTGCAGGTGCTGGTAAGAGCACCCTTGGCAAACATCAAATATTGAAGTAATACTAATTTCATGAACTTTAATTGTACCCTGACTCTGAAATGGGATATGTTACTGTTATGGCATTAGAAACCTAAAACATTTGGAGAAATTATAAAAAAAATATTGAGAATAGGAAAGCTGTGAGGAGTACAGATCTTGCATGGCAAATGTGGCACCACAATCCTTCCAATACTTTCTACTGTAGTATTCAGAAATCAAAATCATTTTATGCTCAAATTTTCTAAAGCAAACTGTGCATAATTGCATTTATGAAGTGATCCCTGAAAACCTGAATTTATCTCATATGATGCCTTTCGGTATTACGCAGGGAAAGAAATCATTAGGGCTGGTCAAAACCTCAGGTGTGTGAACCAATTTGTGTTTTAGTTTAATCCCATTTGTGGGAGAAGTACGCTGTATAATCTGCACTTTGAACTTGGCAATACACCTTTTAAAATGGTTTCAGTGATGGAATGCACAGAGTTTGCAAGGCTACTTTGAACTTGTAACAATTCATATCTGAATGGTCTTTTAAGAACTTGGTCACACTAGGATACTACACAAGTGCCAGCTACTGCCCTTGCAATATATAATAAAGAAATGATTATGTGAGATACTGAAAGATGCTACAAAGAAAGATTAACAAAAAAAGAAGAAAGAAGAAAAAAGAAAGAAATATCTGTAACTACGGCAGGTGTATACAGTTTTGAAAAAATGTTTAACATGATCATTTGAGAACCCCTCCTCAATGTATGTATGTCATGAAGAGTACTTTTGTTTATTGTCTGAAATCACCTCTCATGGCTAAAATATGCAACAACAGTATAATGTAATTCATGAGGTGTGGCTTATGCTAAATGACACAAACAGCAAACTAAGCAAATCCAATGACAGACACGCAAGGTTGGTGAACAAACGAGTTTATTGCTCCACAAAGCTTTTGGGAAAAGTCCCTTCTTCAGTATGTATGTGTTAATTAAAATCAACAGTCACATGTAATACACCCAGTACGTCTTCACAAACTATTGTAGTGGATCGGCAAATGCATAATCTAGATGAACAAATTGGTAAGCTTGAAAATAAAGTACAGGCTTTTAAAAAGCTGCAGTGGCAGCGACTGAGCTTTTTAGCTTACCTAGATCAAGACATTGTTCTGTGAGGGCTAACAATACTGAAGATGCCCTACTATGGCAATGCCTATCCTGAACTTTTAAAACATGGCAAGAGCTCAGCTTAAAGTTGAACACAGACTACATGCTTCTGATGAATTCTTTTTTGAAAAGAAGGAAATAGATTTGCAGGCTGAAATATCAATACTGAAAAGGAGTATCACTAGTGAAGTTTGTTTTACAAAAAATATTCAATGCTATAGCAACATGCTGGATAGGCTGAAAGTATTTGAGGAAAGACTGATCTCTTCTAAAAAACGTAAACTAAATAGAGATATCTCTGATTTTAACCATGGGGATATGTTCACATGCTCCAAAGAAAAACAGGGACTGCAGAATCTGAATAATGGTATGCCCCGAGATGGTGGAACAGTGAAACGGTCTTATAAACCACTTGATAGACATGATAGTTTTTCAGTGAATGATTCTGCTTCAGTGGTGTTAGACCAAGATAAAAATTATGTGACTGAGCCTATTAATTCTATTTCATCAGAGAATGTTAATGTTATTCCTTCCTTAGCTGACAATGTAGTTAATAATATATCTGCATCCACCCAAGCTTTGGATACAAATAGTAGAATCCAGCTTGGGGAAGATTTTCAGAAGCACCCAATACTTGTGCAAATGAAACTCCCAGAAGTGATAGAGAAAAGGAAAAGAGACTCTTTACAGGATTACACAAAAGGCAGACAGGATCAGAAAACCAATGCTACATCGTGCTGGCGGAGCAAAGGCCCACAGACTCGGAGTAAGTCCAACTTGCAAACAAGGTGATTAATGGACCAGTAGTTAATCTTTTGAGCTATGTTTTGTCTGAATCTGATGCCTCAATATTAAGTAAAGGTTTGAAGTTTATGCCATCTAATGTAAATACGATGGTTGATGCCTTGACAGATTTACAATTGTTTGTGAGGAACTTAAGCTTGAAAATGATTTTTAAAGATACATTACTTGCTGAACCTAATGTTTGTAAAAATCTAGCTTGTTTGTTCCTTCAAATTGCCCTTAATTGACTGTTTTTAATGATATTTGTGAAAAAGAAATACAAAGAGTTTTATGATAAAAATCTTGCAAGCAGAAAGTATAATTTATCAGTCCAAGAAAAATGAATCTGTCTATAAATTGGAAAGGAACAGTGACATAATTGTAAAACAAGCTGATAAAGGTGGAGAAGTGGTGATTTTAGATAAAGAGGTTTATGATAATTGTATGCATGAATTTTTGGATGATGCACTTATGTTCACTGTAATTAATGAGTCAGCTGTATCTAAGGTTATTAGCGATGTAAATATGGCAGTCTATGAAATGCACTTAAATGGTGATTTAAGTAATGATTTATTTAATTACGTTACTGCTCCCTGTCCAAGGATAACATGTATATATGGACTACCAAAAATACACAAAAGTCTCACCTATCCCCCAGTGAGACCTATTGTCTCTGGGGGTGGATGGATAATGGAACCTATCTCATACTATTTACAATCTGTTCATAGTGTATATTTACCACTAAGTAAGAGTTACAGTAAAGATACAGAAGATTTATTGTCCCATCTATATGAATGGTATGAAAACCATAAAGGTTGTGAATTTTTGTTTGCTACGCTGGATATTAAATCCTCATTCACTGTGCTCCCCAACGATATTGGTATAGAAGCAGTACGAAATTTTCTATATAAAAATACAAATTTCAATGGTAGAAAAATAGACATTATATGTGAGCTACTTGAGTTGGTTTTGAATAACAATGTATTTATGTTTTATGAGCAACTGTACCACTAAAAGATAGGTGTAGAAATGTGGACATCAGTGGTGAATGCATATGCAAATATTACTGTAGCTGAATGGGAAGATAAATATGTATATCAGTGTCCCAAAGTGTTCAAAGGGAAAGTGTTGTTCTTCCAGCATTTTGCTGATGATGTATTTTTGTTATGCATCGGCATGAATGTGGAGCTAGAGATGTTTACTGAGTATTTGAATCAAACCACTAGTTATTTAAAATTTTCACTGAACTACTCTATTGACAATATAAATTACTTGGACATAAAATTAGAAATAATGTGTGATAGTATTATTACTATGGTGTATAAGAAAGATGTACAGGTGAATAGATACATCCATAATAGTAGTATGCATGCACCCCATGTATTTAAAGGTATAGTCAAAGTACAGATGTTGAGAGCCTGTCATCTCAATACTGATAGTGCACAATGTGATAATCAAATAAATGATATGATTGATCACTTTACTATACAAGCTTATGGGAAAGTGCAGTTAAAACAAACAAGAAGTGAGGTTTGAAATATGAGAGGGAATGAAGCTTTGCTTTATTTTTATAACACTGTAAAGCTAGGGGTGGCCCTTCCGGTAGGAAAAGTGAAAATAAACATATGAGATAGGTTACTACATACAATAGAAGAAGTAATGGTGTACGACAGATTATAGAAAGGAATTAGAGCATTTTAATTACTATGCCTGATATTAAGAAGCTGGTAGGTGATAAACCTTTCTTTCCATATCGTAACTGTCCGAGTTTAAAACAACATTTATGTTATAAAGAGTTAAAGAAACCATCTAAGAAATATGGAAGAGTTAAAAAAGGCACCTTTCCTTGTCTAAACTGTACATGTTGTAAAGATATAAAGAGTAATTATACCTTTAAACCCCCGATAACAGGAAAAGAAATCAGATTTCATGGGTATTATACCTGTAATACCATAAATATAATTTATCTGGCCTCGGGACAAAATGCCCTGCTTTTACGTAGGCAAAAGTAACAGGAAGATAAAAGATAGGATTAATGAGCATAAATAAGAAATAAAGATAAAGGTAGATACAGATGCTCTCTACAAACATATTAGTGAAGCAGGTGATGAACACGCTTTTCTTTTCAGGGTTATTGATGTTATAATGAAAAGGAAGAGAAGGGGTGATTTTAACAATGCTGTAGAGGTCCATAAATATGAACGGATTACTCGTCCATCTAAATGCTGACTCTAGACTAGGCTTAAATTCAGCCATAAGTATTAAGCCTATATTAAAAATTAAGCAGAATATTTTATAATTATTTTTGTTTGTACATTTTTTATATGTATACATTTTATATGCATGCTTTTTATGTATGTTTTTATATGTATAGGCTTTACATGACTTTAAATTTTAATTGTACCCTAATTGACTGATTGAATGTGTTTTTCTATTGGGCTCTTGTATTTTTGAATTGTATATAGTGACTGTTGACTTTAATTAACACATATACACTGAAGAAGGGCCTTTCTCTTATCTGTCGCAAATCTTCACCCAATTGTCATCTGCAATTCTGCACCTGTCTGAACCACTATAATCTGTTCTCTTTGACCTTCTCTGCAATTGGAACTATTTTGGCCTTTGCTCTGATGTCCTCATTTCTTTGTATGTCCCACTGAGTGCATCCTACTACCCATCTCAAGCACTCTGTCCCCATCATGTTTAGCTTCCTCAACTGCTCTGCCTTTACTGCCCAGGTTTCTTCTTACTCAGAGTCTACTTGTAATGTCACATAGTCTGCATACAGAAACTTTGCTGATCTGTCCCCTCTGACCAGTTTGCTAATGTAGCCCATCACCAGTATGAATATTAGTGGGCCCAGAGCTGTACCCTGATGCACATCAACTCCCACTAGGAACCTCTCTGTGAGACTGAACACTGTCTACTGCCTGTATCTTCAGTGTCTGGATGCTTGTATACAGCCTGCACTAATTCTACCATTGTTTCTAGGACTCTGAACCACCAGAGAACTGCCCAAATCAGCTTTCATGGGATCTTGTCAAACATTTTCTCCAAGTCTAGGAATGCCCAGTTGGACTATTTCCTCATCTCTAGCTTCTTCTCAGCTATCTGTCTCACTGCAAACATTATGCTGCATCTGATCTGACTCTTATCTGCTCATCTCTCATCTTACGTTCTATTGCTCTGTGTATTCATTCATCAACAACCCTCTCCAGAACTTTAATGCAGTGTGACAGGAGTTTGATTATTCTGTACAGCCCACAGTTGTGAATATGCCCTTTGTTCTTCTATACAAGCACTAGTATGCTTACTCTCCAGTCATCTGGGATAGGCCTTTCTTTCCATATGGCTATGAGTAACCTCAGGAGCCATTTCTCCCCTATCTCACACAAGATCTTGATCATACTTGTGTGACCTCATCTGAGCCTGCTGCTTTCCCTGACTTCATTTTCCTTAGTGCTGTTTTTACTTCTTCTAGGGTGGGGTCCTCCTCTTCTTTAGGCTGTGCCTGAAACAGTACAGCTTCTGTGGGGTTTTCTTCTAAAGTGCTGATTCTCTCACTTTCTGTAAAATTATCCAAGTAATTTTTGAACTGCCTGTGGTTTCGTAGCTAGGTGTGCTCCCGTATTCTTTTGCTCCAGCTTTCCTAGGTGACCCATATAATATAATATAATGAGTTTTCACATCTGTACTTTTCAGGTTTTCTCACATAAGATGGAATCACATCTCTTTGAAAAGCATTATACTGTTGCTGAAATGGCTGAATCTAAAAATACCTTACATGCAATACCAAAAGTAGAACACTATTCAACAGTGAAAGACCACAATCAGTGGCACATACAGCTGCTGAAGTACAGATTCTGTCACTACCAGAAATCATTAAATCAATGATTCTACTAGGATGAAACCCCTACATCACTCCCCCGTGTGAGATGTTCCCCCTTCCACGTGCATGACACTTAATTATTCTGTCTCTCTCCAAGGTCACACAGCCTCAGAGATTACTGTAGTACCTGGTTTCATATGAACCCAAGCGTTGTACTCTTTCTCAAAGCTGTGCACCCCTGGCATAAAAATTATTTATTTATTTATTTTACATTTGTTGACCGAGATTTCATTGGAGGCCTGGGGAGAAAAGCTCCACCATATTATACAATTTTCATTATAAATTAGCATTAAACAGCAATGTCACAGGATTATTACAAGGCATTAAGTAGCAATACAATGTTATACAGTGTCAATAATCAGGAGTATAGCAAAACTATTTCAAGATGTATAAAAAGAAATATGTCATTAAGATAAGTATAGTTTTGGGGGTAAGTGGTTACAAAAACCCAGTTTTAAAATTAAGTAGCAGCAATATGTGGGGGCAGGGGGGAGACTTACCCTCTTAAATATATGTGGTTAAATAGACTGGGCATTTCTCACCATAACACACTTTAGTTATTGTCAGTTTCTGCTATATTGTGCAGTTCATTAAGGTCTGGGACAGTCTTGTGTTGGGAACTCACATTACAGTCCTGACTTCCAATACAAGCATGTTAAGGTGCCTAAATATTTTTTCATACCATTGTTTTTCAGTTCTTCTCAGCATTTTCGTAATTTTCAAGTGGATGCTTTCAAGTAGCTTGTCATTCAAGATGGTGGGGATGGAAAACACAAGAAGAACAGAAAATGAAAGAAAGAGTAAATGAAGGCACTAATAATGAGTACAGACTGTCTTTTTTGCAGTATTGCACATCCAAATAAAATGGTTCTCTGGTAATGCTGTGCTAACATAAGAGCGTTAAGCGCTATAGATCATAAGCAACGCTGGCTAAGTACTCAGTTATGTGGTACATTAATTTAGGGTGTTCAACGTGGACAGAATGAAAAAAGGAGGTGAGGGTGAATGTGTATTGACAATAAGCACATACGTATCATTTTGCAAAGTCTCTTCCATTAAACTGTTCTCCAGGCTAAGAGGCCTTTAATAAAATTGATTAAATTTCAGTGTACCACTACTAATTTTAGTGTTAAATTAATGAGTATTTATTTTAATTAGTTTACTGGTTCCTTCTGTGGCAGACAAATGTTTCCAGGCTAGTTGGTTCATACTGAATCCTAAATACTCAATAGTAAGTCCACCTAAAACATTATCCTTAAAAAAAAAAAAAAAAAAAAACCTCCAAGTAGTTATAATCATGCCTGCCTCCAGAGTCATTTCTGTCAAAACAATGGATCAGCACTTCCCCATAACCTCTGTAGCCAGCTTGATTGAGATGGGTATCTTGAAACAGTATAAGAATTGTCTCAAGCTGTCTAACCATCATTTATTACTCTTAGTTCATAGTTCATAGGTCCATAGTTATATACTAGGATAATGACCACCAGGGCCTTTATAAGCCCAGCTATGCAATCCAACCCATTTGTGTCCATATGTAACATGTACTTTTATAAGGAGGGGGTATATTAGTTAGGACAATTCTAGAGGTTATGTGAGGGAGAGATATGTTAGTTTGGTCATTACTGTCTGCCTGTCTCTATCAGAGACATGGAGGCCAGACCCAGGGTGAATTTCCAATTTCCCATCCACTGGTCAAGGTTACACTTAAATAGGGTTAGAGATAGACTATGCTTCACATGGATAGGGAAACTTTTCCAGAGCATGGGGATCCTCTGAGACACATGTCTGTCTCACCAACATGTCTTATTCATGTCAAAAACAAAACATAAATCCTAGTGGTTCTGATGCTGTTTGTTTTGCAGGTGTGTGAAAGGTCCATCAGAGATGGATTTGAGGATGCCCTGCATGCCAGACATAGTTTGCCTCTCAATAACCTTTTAGAGACAGAGTATAGTGATAGGGATTTAAGGCAATCTGTATAGACAATCTGTTTATACCCTGGATTCTCGTGGTAAGGAACCTTTGTGGGCATTCCATCTGTTGTATATGTATGGTCAGGCACATGCCAAAGGGAGCATTATATTCAGTTATGGGTCTGATAAGGGACAAATAAAGTGACATTATGACTTCCTTGGACTTCCTTCTAAGTTGTGTGACATAGAATGATTTTCTTACTACATTGGCTACATGTCGATCAAAGGCCAGATTACTGTCTACATATGTTCACAGATCCCTGACTACTGGGTCAGCTCTTAGGAATGTCTTAATGATGGAGTAATTAGCCTGGGTAGCAGTTTTCCCAAAAGGCACTATAATGCATTTCTTGGCATTGAGTTTAAGTAAATGACTTTGGCATCAGTCATTTGTAAGATGGTTGTGTCATGGCAAGAATCTATGATAGCTTTCAATTTGTGGTTATCTGCATACTTGGTCAGTCAAATAACCTTGACATTAGCCTTTACCTTCAAGATGTTGATATCAAATAGCAGCGGTCCCAACATGAAGCCCTGAGATACCCCACTGGTGACTGGTTTGTCAGTGGAGGTGGTATCACTAATCCTGATTTCCTGGTTCATGTCTCTGAGCCAGCTGGCAATCCAGTGAGTGATGTAGGGGTTTCTTCCCAGTTCGGTGAGTTTGTCAACTATACCTGAGTGGGGTATGGCATTGAACACCTTAGCCAGGTGTAGTTAGGTAGTATGTGCCATTTTCCCCTCATCCACTGCCTTTGTGACCTTCTCAAAAAGCCTTCCAGGTTTAGAAAGCATGATGTTCCCTTAACAATGCCAAACTGGGTTGGTTCCAGTGTCTGAAGGTTGCCCATGTCTTTTTCCATCATTTCTATGATAATTCATTCCATGGGTTTGCATAAGAGGCTAGTCAGACTAATAGGTCTGTAGTTTCTTGGGTTGATTGATGGTCCACACTTGTGAAGTGGGATATCCATTGCAGTCTTCCATTATCATGGTACAAAGCCCATTTTGAGGCTATAGTTGATAACTGGCTCAGTAGTTCCTGATAGATCATGTTTCCAACTATTTAGGAGGAATCCAAGGATACTGTTTGGTCCCAATAAGGTTGTGTTTTTGGCCTTATTGAGAGTCACCAGGACTTTTTCCCTGTTAATAATTGGGAGGTTATGCTAGTAGGTATTTCATGGATGGAGGGAGAGAACGTGGGAGGTGAAGTTTGAGCTGAATTTATCAGCCAGCAAATTCACTGTGTTAGTCTACTGAGTGAAGATAGCACCACTGACAACCAGTTTGGTATACTGTTGTGTGCTGCCTTGGAGGTTTTGGTCATAGCTGTAGGAGGCCTTTCGGTTGTCTTTAACTTGTGATGCTATCTTGACCTTTTAATTGGCTTGTTGGACTTAATTAATCCTCTCAGTTTCCTGTTTTGTTTAACTGGAGAGCTCCTATCATTACAGGAGTTGCTCTTCCTGATTTTAGCCATGACTTTTCCTTTTGTTATATACCTTATTAAGGTCAGGATTCCACCAGTGTGGTTTGTTTTTAGAGATTCTTTTGGGCTTATAGTCATTTACATAATTGTACAGGGTCTCTGTATACAATTCTGGATAGGTTGTTGTGAACTTGAGGTTGCAAGTGGCATTTAATTTTGATAAACTATCACTTAATAGGGTGTAGTTTTGCTTTGGAATAGTTCCTAACTGTTACAGGGTTTGCTGGGGTTACTGAGTTGATTTTTATTTCGAAGGAGACTGCTTTGTGATCCAACTTCACCAGTGAGGACGTGACACTTGGTGGGGGGGTGCAGTGTTCTCCCATTTTGGTAAGTACCAGATCCAGAATGTTTGAACCTCTGATGGGTTTGTGCACTATGTGGTCCAGAGAATTTATATTAATGAAGTCCAGGAATTGTGCCTACAAGTATGAGGGAGTTTATGTTTCCCAGTATATAAAGATGTAAGTAAAATTTCCAATGAATACGGTATTTTGTTTAATGGTGAGTGTCTCCAGTAGGTCTAGGTATGAGCTATAGGATTCTAGGTACATAGCGGGTGTCCTATAGCTTGTGAGGATACGGTATGGAACTTAGTTTATGGTGATTTGCAGGTGGATAAATTCCAGAACATTTTCCATTTTAACCAATGAAGAGTTATGCTTGTTGTTATATAAATTGAGACTTGTCCACCTTTTATCCCTGTCTGTCCAGCAGATGGTCTAAATGTGTGGAAGGCACTGAAGCCATGCACTGCTAGAGTACTTTCTGTGGATTTAAACCATGTTTCAGTAACTTCACAGATATCTATATTCTCCAGAGTGATGAGAGCTTGTAGGGTATAGAGTTTCTTGTTTAGATTCCCTGCATTCAGCAGTAACACCTTTATGTTTCTTTGGGTTTTAATTGCTATGTCAGTAAGTTTGTCAGTTTGGCATTGTCTGAAAAAGGCTCTAAGGGGGTGGGTAAAGTTTTAGTCCATTTTCAGAAGTCCACGGGAGACAGATGCAGACCATCCTTTGTAAAGCGACATGGTCTGTTAGCCATGTCCTAACTTGCTGACAAATATCAACAATGACTCTTCTCATATAGTCCAGAGAAATATGTCTCAGGTCATTAACCCCCACATGTACTGTGATAGAATCATACTGGTATCTGTGGTGTAGTGTCATGAATGTGTGTCTAACTTGTCAGGTCCTAACAGTTATCTTCCCCTTGTTCAGTCTAGTGACATGTGATGACAAGAGTGCCAGGTAATATGCTTGCTTACCTTACAGGCTTTACTCTTGGGGCTCCACTGGGTGTAGGAGTATGTATGGTGTTTGATGCTGCTTTTGGTGAGTGCTTTAGAGATGGATAGGCATTACAATTTGTAGTCTTAGGAGGTCTTTGACGTTTGGGAATATTGCTTTTTAGTGCTGCAACATAGGTTGTTCTGTATGTGTGTGGTGGAGACTATGGGTTCATAGTAGGTTACTAGGTTAATGGCCCTAGGGCCTTTACAAGCCTAGCCATGTAATAACTCAAGTACCCTTATTGACAATAGTTAGATGGTCGTTGTTAGCAGAGCAATTCTGTGATAAGCACCGAATGCCCTTGTCCATGAGGGATGTAGATTCCACTCCTGGGGTGAATTTATGGTCTCCCATCCAGTTGTCAAGGCTGCACTTGAATAGGGTCAATGAGGAGCTCTGCTTCACATGGAGTAGGAGCTTTCTCCAGAGGAACAGCAATCGCTGCGAGATATATCTGTCTCTCCATCATGTTCTGTTAATGTCACAGACAAGGTTGAGATCCCTGGAGTGAGTTATTCTTGCCCCATTTGATTTCCAGATATGCAGCTTTTCCATTATGGCAGGGTCCAAGACTGCTCTGTAGTCCAGGCACAGGTCACCTCTCAGCAGAGTGTATGATATAGAGTACAGTGACAGGGCTTTCAGTCTTTCCATGTAAGTCATGTTTTGGAGGCCTTGGATTCTCTTGGTTAGAAACCTCTGTGGTCTCTCCAGTTGATGCAGGTGTCTGGTGAGGCACATACAGAAGAGACCCTTGTACTCAATTAGTGGTCTGATAAGGGGCGAGTACAGCAGAGATATAACCTCACTGGTCTTGGATACGATCCCCTTATTTATGAGATACACAATGTAGAATAGTTTTCTTACAACTACAGACGTGATGATCAAAGTTTAGATTGCTATCAATCTGTGCTCAGATACACAATGTAGAATGCTTTTCTTACCACTATGGACATGTGGCGATCAAAGTTTATATTGCTATCAACCTGTGTTCCCATGTCTCACACCACTGAGTTTGGATAATGAGGCATTTTTCTGTGTTGTTTTAGTCCATGAGTTTGGCACCAGTCATTTGTCTGTGTCAGCCCTTTCTGCAATATTTTAACATCATTGGGGGATTCTGTACCCAGTTACAGTCATCTGCAAACTTGGTAAGCCACAGGCCATTCACCTTTACCTGGACTTCAGATAAATAGATTCCAAACCCCCGGTTTGTTACTGGTGGAGGGGGGCTATATCTGCATCCACCCGAGCTTTGGATACAAATAGTAGAATCCAGCTTGGGGAAGATTTTCAGAAGCACCCAATACTTGTGCAAATGAAACTCCCAGAAGTGATAGAGAAAAGGAAAAGAGACTCTTTACAGGATTACACAAGAGGCAGACAGGATCAGAAAACCAATGCTACATCGTGCTGGCGGAGCAAAGGCCCACAGACTCGGAGTAAGTCCAACTTGCAAACAAGGTGATTAATGGACCAGTAGTTAATCTTTTGAGCTATGTTTTGTCTGAATCTGATGCCTCAATATTAAGTAAAGGTTTGAAGTTTATACCATCTAATGTAAATACGATGGTTGATGCCTTGACAGATTTACAATTGTTTGTGAGGAACTTAAGCTTGAAAATGATTTTTAAAGTTACATTACTTGCTGAACCTAATGTTTGTAAAAATCTAGCTTGTTTGTTCCTTCAAATTGCCCTTAATTGACTGTTTTTAATGATATTTGTGAAAAAGAAATACAAAGAGTTTTATGATAAAAATCTTGCAAGCAGAAAGTATAATTTATCAGTCCAAGAAAAATGAATCTGTCTGTAAATTGGAAAGGAACAGTGACATCATTATAAAACAAGCTGATAAAGGTGGAGAAGTGGTGATTTTAGATAAAGAGGTTTATGATAATTGTATGCATGAATTTTTGGATGATGCACCTATGTTCACTGTAATTAATGAGTCAGCTGTATCTAAGGTTATTAGCGATGTAAATATGGCAGTCTATGAAATGCACTTAAATGGTGATTTAAGTAATGATTTATTTAATTACGTTACTGCTCCCTGTCCAAGGATAACATGTATATATGGACTACCAAAAATACACAAAAGTCTCACCTATCCCCCAGTGAGACCTATTGTCTCTGGGGGTGGATGGATAATGGAACCTATCTCATACTATTTACAATCTGTTCATAGTGTATATTTACCACTAAGTAAGAGTTACATTAAAGATACAGAAGATTTTTTGTCCCATTTATATGAATGGTATGAAAACCATAAAGGTTGTGAATTTTTGTTTGCTACGCTGGATATTAAATCCTCATTCACTGTGCTCCCCAACGATATTGGTATAGAAGCAGTACGAAATTTTCTATATAAAAATACAAATTTCAATGGTAGAAAAATATACATTATATGTGAGCTACTTGAGTTGGTTTTGAATAACAATGTATTTATGTTTTATGAGCAACTGTACCAACAAAAGATGGGTGTAGAAATGTGGACATCAGTGGTGAATGCATATGCAAATATTACTGTAGCTGAATGGGAAGATAAATATGTATATCAGTGTCCCAAAGTGTTTAAAGGGAAAGTGTTGTTCTTCCAGCATTTTGCTGATGATATATTTTTGTTATGGATCGGCATGAATGTGGAGCTAGAGATGTTTACTGAGTATTTGAATAAAACCACTAGTTACTTAAAATTTTCACTGAACTACTCTATTGACAATATAAATTACTTGGACATAAAATTAGAAATAATGTGTGATAGTATTATTACTATGGTGTATAAGAAAGATGTACAGGTGAATAGATACATCCATAATAGTAGTATGCATGCACCCCATGTATTTAAAGGTGTAGTCAAAGTACAGATGTTGAGAGCCTGTCGTCTCAATACTGATAGTGCACAATGTGATAATCAAATAAATGATATGATTGATCACTTTACTATACAAGCTTATGGGAAAGTGCAGTTAAAACAAACAAGAAGTGAGGTTTGAAATATGAGAGGGAATGAAGCTTTGCTTTATTTTTATCACGCTGTAAAGCTAGGGGTGGCCCTTCCGGTAGGAAAAGTGAAAATAAACATATGAGATAGGTTACTACATACAATAGAAGAAGTAATGGTGTACGACAGATTATAGAAAGGAATTAGAGTATTTTAATTACTATGCCTGATATTAAGAAGCTGGTAGGTGATAAACCTTTCTTTCCATATCGTAACTGTCCGAGTTTAAAACAGCATTTATGTTATAAAGAGTTAAAGAAACCATCTAAGAAATATGGAAGAGTTAAAAAAGGCACCTTTCCTTGTCTAAATTGTACATGTTGTAAAGATATAAAGAGTAATTATACCTTTAAACCCCCGATAACAGGAAAAGAAATCAGATTTCATGGGTATTATACCTGTAATACCATAAATATAATTTATCTGGCCTCAGGACAAAATGCCCAGCTTTTACGTAGGCAAAAGTAACAGGAAGATAAAAGATAGGATTAATGAGCATAAATAAGAAATAAAGATAAAGGTAGATACAGATGCTCTCTACAAACATATTAGTGAAGCAGGTGATGAACACGCTTTTCTTTTCAGGGTTATTGATGTTATAATGAAAAGGAAGAGAAGGGGTGATTTTAACAATGCTGTAGAGGTCCATAAATATGAACGGATTACTCGTCCATCTAAATGCTGACTCTAGACTAGGCTTAAATTCAGCCATAAGTATTAAGCCTATATTAAAAATTAAGCAGAATATTTTATAATTATTTTTGTTTGTACATTTTTTATATGTATACATTTTATATGCATGCTTTTTATGTATGTTTTTATATGTATAGGCTTTACATGACTTTAAATTTTAATTGTACCCTAATTGACTGATTGAATGTGTTTTTCTATTGGGCTCTTGTATTTTTGAATTGTATATAGTGACTGTTGACTTTAATTAACACATATACACTGAAGAAGGGCCTTTCTCTTATCTGTCGCAAATCTTCACCCAATTGTCATCTGCAATTCTGCACCTGTCTGAACCACTATAATCTGTTCTCTTTGACCTTCTCTGCAATTGGAACTATTTTGGCCTTTGCTCTGATGTCCTCATTTCTTTGTATGTCCCACTGAGTGCATCCTACTACCCATCTCAAGCACTCTGTCCCCATCACGTTTAGCTTCCTCAACTGCTCTGCCTTTACTGCCCAGGTTTCTTCTTACTCAGAGTCTACTTGTAATGTCACATAGTCTGCATACAGAAACTTTGCTGATCTGTCCCTCTGACCAGTTTGCTAATGTAGCCCATCACCAGTATGAATATTAGTGGGCCCAGAGCTGTACCCTGATGCACATCAACTCCCACTAGGAACCTCTCTGTGAGACTGAACACTGTCTACTGCCTGTATCTTCAGTGTCTGGATGCTTGTATACAGCCTGCACTAATTCTACCATTGTTTCTAGGACTCTGAACCACCAGAGAACTGCCCAAATCAGCTTTCATGGGATCTTGTCAAACATTTTCTCCAAGTCTAGGAATGCCCAGTTGGACTCTTTCCTCATCTCTAGCTTCTTCTCAGCTATCTGTCTCACTGCAAACATTATGCTGCATCTGATCTGACTCTTATCTGCTCATCTCTCATCTTACGTTCTATTGCTCTGTGTATTCATTCATCAACAACCCTCTCCAGAACTTTAATGCAGTGTGACAGGAGTTTGATTATTCTGTACAGCCCACAGTTGTGAATATGCCCTTTGTTCTTCTATACAAGCACTAGTATGCTTACTCTCCAGTCATCTGGGATAGGCCTTTCTTTCCATATGGCTATGAGTAACCTCAGGAGCCATTTCTCCCCTATCTCACACAAGATCTTGATCATACTTGTGTGACCTCATCTGAACCTGCTGCTTTCCCTGACTTCATTTTCCTTAGTGCTGTTTTTACTTCTTCTAGGGTGGGGTCCTCCTCTTCTTTAGGCTGTGCCTGAAGCAGTACAGCTTCTGTGGGGTTTTCTTCTAAAGTGCTGATTCTCTCGCTTTCTGTAAAAGTATCCAAGTAATTTTTGAACTGCCTGTGGTTTCGTAGCTAGGTGTGCTCCCGTATTCTTTTACTCCAGCTTTCCTAGGTGACCCATATAATATAATATAATGAGTTTTCACATCTGTACTTTTTAGGTTTTCTCACATAAGATGGAATCACATCTCTTTGAAAAGCATTATACTGTTGCTGAAATGGCTGAATCTAAAAATACCTTACATGCAATACCAAAAGTAGAATACTATTCAGCAGTGAAAGACCACAATCAGTGGCACATACAGCTGCTGAAGTACAGATTCTGTCACTACCAGAAATCATTAAATCATTTGTCTGTGTAAGACCCTCTTGTAGGATGTTGACATCATTTGGAGATTCTATGACCGCTCACAGTTTGCAGTCATCAGCAAACTTTGTCAGCCACAGACCTTTAGTTTTTGCTTGTACTTCAGAGAAATCGATTCCAAAAATTAGAGGTCCCAGGACTGATCCCTGTGGAACACCACTGGTTCCAGGTCTGCTGTTGGAGGTGGATTCCCCTATTTTGACTATAAGTGTTCTATCAGTTTGCCGGTTAGCGACCCATCTAACAATATAAGGGATGATACCTAGTTTTTTTTACTTTCTCCAAATCTTTTGGGTGTCTAATACCACGACAGGAATGGAACTCATTCCTAAGTCAAAGTACGATTAAAGTTCATGAAATTAGCATTGTTTCACTCTTTGATGTCAGCCAGAAGTGCTATTTGCAGCACCCACAATGTGCCCAGTAATGACTTCTTCTGCAATTCGTATGGAGTTACATGTATTAGTAACATATCTAAATATGATTGTAGATTCATATTTTAAAAGACCAATTGCTCCTACTACTATTGGAACTGTCTGGGTATCTTTCTTCCACATTTCTCTCATTTCTGCCTGCAAATCCTGATATTTTATGACTTTGTGTCTCTCTGGACACAAGACACTGTAGTCACTGGGTGTAGCGATTTCAATGAGCAATGCTACTTTTGTCTTCTTTTCATGGACCACTATATCTGGTTTTCTGGCATATATCTTTTGGACTGTTGGTAATGGGTGATCCCATGTGATGTAGACTTCATCATTTTCTATGATGCTTTGTGGCTCATGTTTCCAGTGTTTTTCAGCCACTTCAATACCACAATTTGCACAATCCCCAGTGCAACAGCCTTACCATATTATTATGCCTTTCAGTATACAGTCCTTCTGCCATTAGTGTGTCACAACCAGCAACAAGTTGTGTGACTGTTTCCATTTCTGTTTTACATACATTTATCTGTTTCACCCACATGTTCAATGGACTTTGTAAACCAACCCGTATGTAGCCCACTGTCTTGGTCCACCAATATTAACATTTCATCTTTTGGTTTGAATTTGCCTCTCCTTAACTATTCCTGCATTCAATTCTGATCAACATGAGGTTCTTCCAGGAGTTTTCTATATTGGGTGAGACTGTCAATGATGCCTTTGTGGGGGATAGTGTCAAAAGCCTTGGCTAAGTCTAGGTAGGCTGTATGCACAGATTTTCCCTTGTCCTGGGTCTTGGTGACTGTCTCAAAGAAGTCCACCAGGTTTAACATGCATAATCTCCCTTTGACAAATCCAGACTCAGTAGGGTCACGTGTTTGGAGATTACCTATATATTTGTTGATAAGTTTCAGGATTATTGGCTCCATGGCCTTGCGGATAAGGCTAGTTAGGAGAATAGGTGTATAGTTCGCAGGGTGAGTGGAAACACCACCTTTGTGCAAGGGAATATCGGTGGCCATTTTCATTCAGCTGGGACAAAGCTGATGCTTAGACTATGATTGAAAAGAGTATCCAATAGTGTTGCTAATTCTTATTGGAGCCCATGCAGGACACAGCCTGGAATGTTATCAGGTCCTACAGATGCTGTGTTTTTGGCCTTAGAGTGAGTGTTTACAACCTGCTGTTTAGAGATACAAGGTAGGGACGTCATGGGGTATGTGTGGAAGTACAAGAGAGTGAAGTTTTCACAGAACCTGTCGGCTAACAGGTTAGCTATGTCCACATGCTCAGTGTATGTGGTATAGGTTCATAATTTAGTACTAAGCTAACTGCCCTTACGAGCCATTTTAAGCCTAGCCAATTATCCCATGTGAGACTCAAACCCTGCACCTTGTGTTTGTAAGGCAAACACTTTAGCCATTAAGCCACCCTCCCAATCCCATCATTAACTACCAGTTCTGCACAAATCTAGGCCTTTCCTTTTAGGTTATGGATGCAACTAAAGAATGCTTTATGGTTGTCCTTAGTTGAGGAAGATAATTTGGATTTATAGTTTGCTTTGGAGGACCTCACAAAATGTCATATTTGTTTGTTTAAACTGAGGACCGAGTGTTTCCAATTTAGGGCTCACTCCCTACAGCAATTTCTTCCTCTTGTTGTAAAGCCTGTCAATGGCAATTGTCCAACAGACAAGTTTGCTCTTCCTTGAGGAGCTTGTTTTGACCCTATCAGGTATGGCTGAGTCAATGCAGTTATACAGGTGAACTCTGCATAGTTGCCAAGGTCATCTGAGGGGGGTGCAGTGAAGCTATTTATACCATCCTGTAAGAGGTTATAATCTGCTTTGGAGAAGTTTTTTAGTTTAATTGCTGCTGGGGAGGGCTCAGATGTGATAGTTACTTCGAATGAGACTGGTCAGATCTCACCAGGGAAGACCTCACAGTGTGGGTGCTACAGTGGTTCCCCATATTGGTAAGTACCAAATCCAGGATGTTGGCACCCCTTGTGGGGGTGTCAATCAGCTGGTCCAGGCATTGGAGTTAACAAAGTCAAGGAACTTTTGGGCAAGTGAGTTTGAGCACGAGTAATTTATCCAGTCAATGGATCGGTAGTTAAAGTCACCCAAAACCATGGTGTTTGAATGTATCTTTATAGACTCAAGTAGATCCAAATAGGCAGAGTCAGTGTCCTAATTCATGGAGGGGTCCTGTAGTGGACAATGACTTGAATGGGTGTCCTACCAACAGTTGATTGTACCTAAAGTATCTCCAGGGAATCATACTGTTTAACCAATCTGCAGGTATATTTATCTTTAATGAGTATTGCTACACCACCTCCTTTAGTTTTCACACCTTCAGTTTGTGGTCTGAATGGGTGGAAGGAGATGTAACCCAGTATGGCTGGGGTGCTCTCTACAGCCTTGAACCAGGTCTCCATGACGGCACAAATGTCTGTTTATTCCAAGGTGAGGACTGCTTCGAGTGAGTGCAGTTTCATGTTGACTCCTAGCGTTTAGCAATATAACCTTGAGGCTATTTTTATATGGAGTTTTACATCAGGAATATTGTCCTTGAGAGACTAACAAAAATGGGTGGCCGCGGTGGTACAGCGGTTAGCATTGTTGGCTCACAGCAAGAGGTTCTCCGGTTCAATCCTCAGCTGGGGTGCCTTCTGTGTGGAGTCTGCATGTCCTCCCTGTGGTCACGTGGGTTTTCTCTGGGTGCTCTGGTTTCCTCCCAAAGACATGCTGTAGGTGGATTGGATAGTCTAAATTGGCCCTAGGTGTGTGTGTGTGCCTTCCGTGGAAGGTTGGGTGTCAGGCTGGCAGCTTGACACCATAAAACTCCACTGTCAGTCATGAGCAGACAGGTGATCCACTGTGGCGACCCCTAACTGGGAAAAGCCAAAAGAAGAGACTAACAAAGGTGGCTATTCTATTGAGGGCTAAGGGTGGAAGACTGCATCAATGCCTCAAAATGTGCAACTGAATTGCTCACTAGGTAACAATGCACAACTACACTGTGCACAGAGAGGCAATGAAGCTAAGGAGGGTTCTCTAGCAGATATCAAGGGAAAATTGTGCTTCTAAGCATTTGCTATTATACACGGTAGCACTAAACCCCGCAGGGTGGTGCACAGCTACGCACAAATATAAGGTTTAAACACAAGCAAAGTTAACAGTTTTAACACAAATTAACTAATAGGAAAGCTCAAAACTGAGCCTTTTGCTAGCAATCTCCAACTCAGATGTGTCCTGAGCTGCACACTTCTGCCACAAGGGTGCAGGAGGGACTTCTTAATGTAGGATAGCTGGTTTTAGTGCTCAAGTAATACCAAACAGCCTAGATTCAGAAAATCTGAATCTAGCCAATGCTATAAAATATAGAAGTACTAGAAATTCAAAGTGTAGAAAAAACAGACCCAGCAGTAACAATAGCAGAAATGAAGCAGCAGTTAACAAAATACAGTTCAAAAAGTGCAATGCAAGCTGAAAATATACTTATTTTTTGTTGAACACAGTGGATGCCTTGGATTTAGTTCAGATTCACTCCAGATCTCTGGCTAAAATACAAGCAAAGTTAAACAGTTTTAACACAATAACCAACAGGAAAGCCCAAAAGTGAGCCTTTTTCCAGCAATCCCTAACTCAGATGGGTCCAGGGCTACACACCTGCCTCAAGGGTGCAGGAGAGCCTTCTTAATGTAGGATGGCTGGTTTTAGTTCTCAATTTATGCCAAACAGCTTAGATTCAGCAAATCTGAATCTACCCTATGCTATGAAATACAGAAGCACTAGAAATTCAAAGTGCAGAAAAAGACAGTCACAGCAGTAAAAAGTGCAAAAATGAAGGAACAATTAACCAAAATACAGTTCAAAAATTGAAATGCAAGATTAAAATATACTTATTTTTGTTGAACACAGTGGATACCTTGGATTTATTTCAGATTCACTCCAGATCTCATATATTAGTAGTAGGCTAACATCTCTTGTGGGCAGTTTTTAAGCCTAGCCAGTTACCCCATGGGAAAATCAAACCCTGTGTCTTCCCAACTATGTGTGGTGGATGGATTGTATATGTTCTTGACAACTTTGTTTGTATGCAATGTTCTTGACAACTTTGTTTGTATGCAAGATTTTTGCCTCAAGTAAAATTGTGCATGTGCATCTCTCACATACTGTGTTTGTTTTTAAGGATTAAATAGTTGTCTGTGAACATGAGACAATTGCTACTTTACCTCAGGATGCCCATATCTACCTTGCTGGCTATGGAGACATTTGGAAATTGCATATCCATGTTGTCCTGACCTGTATTTGGGTGGGCCTACTGTAGGTGTTGGACTGGGTTATGCAGAGGTCTCCTTGGGTGGTCTCTGTGGTTTGCCACTAGGCTAGGTTAGATTGCACAAATAGTAGTGCTGTTTAATGTGCAAACTAGCTGCTGTAAGCTTGTCCCTGCACAATGGCTTTGATTCAGCCACAGTCAGTTACATGTTTTAGTTCTAAAGGAAGTTTTATGGATAAAATTTACTTTCTGGGTGTTTGTGTCTGTACGGGGTAGTGCTAACCTGTTAATGTGATAACACCAAGAGAAATTCCTAGTGAGTGTAATTCTACAACAAAACTTAAACTATCCTAACAAGACAATTTCAAGTATTAGGACCCTTTAGAATTGAATGCAATGGGGCTTGGGAGGGTGGCCTAATGGTTAAGGTGTTTGCCTTACAAACACAAGGTGCAGTCTCACAAGGGATAATTGGCTAGGCTTAAAATGGCTCGCAAGGGCAGTTAGCCTAGTACTAATCTATGAACCTATGAATCTATGAACCTATGTATGATTTATAGGCAAAAAAAAAATAAAGCCAAAATAAATCAACATCACTTTGGACAGTTAACCTAAGTGCAAAACAATAAAATAAATCTCTTATCTGCCAAGTCTGAAGCAGGATTAACTCAGGACCATCTCAGAGTATGGCTAGGGTGCTAAGCAGATGGGGGGGGGGGGGTCCTGGGAAAATGAACAGAAAACAACATGTAGTAAAGGAAGTTTACAAGTGTAATGCTAGTTTGCTGGGTGGCTACTTAGTACTATGGATATATGGAAAACAATGGGTGAGAAAGTTCTTAAATAGGTTACAGAGTAGACAATAGCAATGAAAGAACACAGTGTGTAAGAGATATGTGGCAAAAATGTCATATTAAGTGAGCTCAGACACCAAGACCATCAGCAGTAAACCACACATCATGCCTCAACAAGGCCATCACAATGCAGATTATCCATCATATACTGAGGTTCTAAAGATTAACTTGCCTAAACCTCAAAGACCTTTAAAGCACAACACAGGTACAAAGCACACTCAGCAAGTTAAGCCGACCTCCTCATATAGCACAAGGAATCCCAAAGTCATGGATGCTGAATCTGTAAGACAGGCTTCAACCCAACCAAACCAAACCTTCTAGTTACAGGTGACTCCATTATAAGACCTACAGATGTACCTCTTTCCAGGATGAACAAGGAAAGAGTGACAGCTAGTTGCTTGTCTGGTGCCAGAACAACAATCACCAGTATAAATATTTCATAATTCATGCCATTGTCAATGCTTTAGGTGTACCTACCTGGATTATATGAAGAAAGACAAAATGGAGCTCTCAGGCTGTGTGTCCCAGGTAGGTATTAACCTAGTACTGAGCAGCATTCTGCTTTTTTCAAGAATGATGCTGCAAAATATGAACAAAAAACAATTGGCTTAGTTTTCACCATCATTCAAAGGGGGTCCAATATTTATTAGCCTGGGAGGATATGATAGACAGACCATACTGGCTCTCTGGGGATAGCCTGCATCTATCCCCACTGTGGGTTTGATTATTGGCAAAGACATTGTCCACCCCCATAATGCATCTTATCGGCAATGCCAACCTGATAAGCTTACCAACAATAATGAAAAAAGCAAAGGAATATATGAAGGTGTTACTGATCAATGCTGAGTCGGAACAAGAAACTCCACTCCCTATATGCCTCCATACCCTCGAAGATGTTAATGTTTGTGTAGTGACTGAGACATGGTTTAAAATGGCAGACAGCACTCCGACTGTGGAGTGCTATAACACACTCCACGCATTTAGATTAGCTACTGCACAGGAGGGAGAAGGTAAAGGTGTCTCAGTCTTCATCCAGAGGAGACTCACATCAAGGCTGGTAAAGCAGCATGATGCACTAGAGCTTCTTCATGTCCAAATAACCATCAGAAAGGTCTGGTACCATACATTAGCTAACTATAGAACTCTGTATATGAACCAAGAAAATGACAATGCCTATCTACAGGAACTAGAATCACTCAGTATTAAACCCAATACCATTTTCTAGGTAATCTAAAGTATCCAACTATAGAATGACAAACCTACACCATCACTAGTGCACAAGCACAAAGATTCCTGGACTTTGCCGATATGAATGTCCTGGAACAATTAGTCAGAGAACCCACTGGGAGAATTATATCTTGGATCTTGTTGGTACTAATATGGGTGCATCTTGCACCATTCCTTGTATATTTTCATCACTTATTAGGTCTGATCATAAAGCCATCTCCTTCAAAATAAAACTGAAACCAGAGATCCCTTCCACCCAAGGTACCTTTATAAATTTCTCTAAGACAAACTACCTGCTTGTAAGTACAACACTGGCAAGTTTCAAATCCCCACCAAACCCCATTAACTCCACTAAATACATAGAAACATATACAATCACACTATACCAGCATGTAAACAGCTGCATCTCTGTAGGAACAAGCACAGGGCATATCTGCTAAAACAAATCCACATTTTGGAACTATAAAATAAAAAAGCTTTGCAGTAAGAGGAAGATAGTTTTGACCAAAAGTAAAAAGAGTTATTTCTAGAAAGATACAAATCTCAAACAAAGAAGCTTAGTAAAATCCAGCAAAGCCTAATTTGAAGCTAAAAGAGGTCCCCAAGCCAAACACAATCTGAAGGTCTTATTTAGTTATGCTCATAATCTCAAAAGCAGAATACAGCAATGTGAACAATGGTAACTACTCTGAGGAAAAAGATATAGCAAACTTACTAGCTGATAAATTTAGCTCAAACTTTACCCCTCTCTCCTTCCATATGTCCCACAAGATATACCTCGCCTCCAGCTATCACACAAGACCAAGCCCTAAAAGCACTTTCAAAAGCTAAACGTACTGCATCAATAGGTCCTGACAATATTCCGGGATGGATATTAAATAGCATGAAGCATGGTTTAACCACTCCCCTGACAACACTGTTCAACCTTGGCCTCCATACAGCTTTTGTACCAAGTGAATGGAGAACAGCTACAGTCATTCCTCTGCATAAGGTCCCAGATAATTACAGACCCATACGTCTGACAATCCACATATGCAAAGCCAGGGAAAGACTTATCCTGGATCTAATCAATAAAGACATACAGAACCTCCAACCACTGGGCTCAATTCAGTTTAGATTCATCAAGGGCAAGTCATGATTACTCAGCTTGATGGACTTTATTGAATGTCACCAAAGCAATGGATGAAGATAAAGTGTCACTGTCCACATATCTTGATCTGGCCAAAGCCTTTGGCACAGTCCTCACTCAGGCATAGTAGAAAGGCTAAATAAGCTAGGAATAAACCTCTAGCTCACCCACTGGATTGACAACTGGCTCACATATAAGATACAGGAAATCAAATGGGGAAGTTACCTCTACAAAGAGACCAGTCACCAGTGAAGTCCACCAGGGTTCAGTGTTGGGGCCTCTCCTGTTTAGCATCTATTTCTCTGAAGTAAAAAAACAATACCAAAGGGCTCTTGCTAAGACTGTATGCTAAGGGCAGTAAAGCAATTCCCAGATGACTTGACCATCCTGCAAGAAGGTTTGTCCCAAATCTTGGCCATCCTGCAGGAAGGTTTGTCCCAAATAAATAACTAGTGCCAAAATCAGTACTCAAACTAAATGCCAAAAATTGTATACTTAGGGAAGTCATTTATTCCGGTGAACTACCACATTGACAATACACTCCTAAGAGTTGACCCAATTGTATGGGATTTGAGAACTTATGGGCGCAGTGACCTAACTTTAGATCAACATGTTTCCATTGTTGTAAAATAGTTCTTTTATCTTGCACAGCTTATAAACAAACAGATTGTGTCTAGATCTAGGGATGGCATTGTCTCCCTTTACTCAGCCCTCATTAGACCAATTACTGATTATAATTCTGCCTTTGGCAAGTAACTGTCCAGACACATGCATCAACTGGAAAACCCACAGAGATACCCCACTAAAAGGACACAAGGCCTAAACAACATGTCCTATATGGACCAACTCAAAGCACTGTCACTATACTCTGCATCCTACAGATTGCTAAGAGGTGACCTGTGTCTGGCATATAAGGCATCCTTCATCCCATTATTGATGAATTTACTGCACATCAACAAGTCAAATGGCATCAGAAGTACTCAGTCTAGTGACCTTAATTTCTGCAACCTCAGCGGAATGGTTTGAAGGGACAGGAATATCTCACAGAGGATACCACTGCTCTGGAACAGACACTCCATCTATATAAAACAAAGATCAGCCATGTCCATATTCAAGTGTATCTTGGATCTACGGATGGAAAATAGAAAATTTTCCACAGCAATGCCCCCTGTACTACTAACAAACAGAGGCAGCTCCTAAATGCTTTATTCCACGCATGGGTCTCCTCAAATTATCCATGTATGATCACAGTTATTCTCATTAGGAGTAATATATAATTATAGACTTTAGGATGGGTAAGGCTAGTCTAACAGCAAATGGAATAGGTTAATTCAAGTATCAAAAGAGGAACTGGTTAGGCTTAAAATGGGCCACAAAGGCAGCTAGTCTAGTACTTACCTATGCACCTGCGGTGATCTTAGAATTGGTATATACAAGTTCAGGGGTGTGGAGAGTGTCTTGCCCCCTGCAAAAACAAGTTTAAAGGATAAAAGAAATGTTTGATATTTGTTCTTCTGTATTTTCATTTTTTTGACATTTTAGGACTTGGCTTTGCAAGTCCTGACATCCTGATGTTTCAGTAGGGAGCCAATGCAGATGCAAAATTTCTGCATGGATTCAACCTGCTGATACCCAGATTAATCACTGTGTGCCAGGTTGAAGAAGTGATCAATGGAGTGGTGCTGACATAACAGACCACCCCCCCCCCCACACACACATGTGCTATACCCTAAGAAAGCTTTTGCATCTTTGCTTTGGATGCGACCTGGTCATTTTCAAAAAATAGTTTGCAAGTGGTCCTACAAGAATAAAATGTTTAAAATTAATGCTGCAAGTATTGATAATACTGAGAAAATCTATGAGTAATAATGGCACATTAAATCTAGTAAACACCCACTTCTACATGTTTGTAGTGTCAGATATCTTGATGACAGCAAAGACAATATATATGTCTGGGGGGAAAAATAAACATAAAAATCAACCTCTTTTTCTTCCATTTTTACATGTGGTTGGGATGTCACATCTCCTACAGCCAGTGTTTGCACAGCCAAGTGACTACCCTTTGAAAATTAGAACTTTATTTAAGGAGGTTATACAAGGATAGGGGCACATTCGCAACTGTGGACACTGGAGAAGTATCAGACTCATGTCAAACTGCATACAGGTGCTGGAGAGTGTGACTGATAAATGAACACACTGAGTAGTAGACAGTAAGACTGGAGCTGAGATTCAGGTCAGGATGCAGGGCAACCAGCCTAAAGTCTGCAATAAGACAGATAGTGAAGAAGAAGCTAGAGATGAAGAAAGAGCCCTACCGGGCAATCCCAGACTTCGAGAAAGCATATGATAAGATCCATGAAAGCTGATCTGGACAGTCATGAGTTAGTTCAAACTCCAGGACATGTTGGTAGAATTAGAACAGGCTGTGTACAAAGACCCAATGCCACAAGTACAAACAGTATTAGGACTCGGAAAAGTTCCCAATGGGAGTGGGAGTGCATCAGGGTTCAGCTCTGAGCCCACTTCTGTACATATTGGTGATTGACTACATCACAAATATGTCAAAGGGGACAGATCAACAAAATTGCTGTTATGCAGACAGTGTATCTTGACATGCAGACTCTGAACAGAAACTTCAGCAAATGATAGGGGGAGTGGAATGCAAATCTGAGGGACATGGGATGAAAGTGAGAACAAACAAGAAAGCAGTAATGACAGCAAATGGGAGAAATCAAAAAAGCTGAAAACTGAGACAGAAGGGGAAGTAGTGGAACAGGCTAACAGGTACAAGTATTTTAAAGGTGTGGCTGAGGTGAAGGAATGTCTGAATGAGGAGGCCAAAGCCAGTTTCAAAGGGCCTGCAGCCAAGTGGTACAGAGTGTCAGGGGTAGTTTGTGACAGAAGAATGAAAAAGAAGCTGACAAGTAAAGGAAACGTAAGATGTACAAAATAGTGGTGCAACCAGTACTTCTGCGTGGTACAAAATAGGTTCATAAGTTCATAGGTGTGTACTATGCTAATGGCCCTGGAGCCTTTAGAAGCCTAGCCCATAGGATTACCCTGACATTGTGCCACCCGACTTTAGTTCCCAGTGCCTCTGTCAAATAGAGCCACTGGAGTGATCCCCAGGGTGAATTTTCTATTTCCCATCCACTCATCAAGGTTTCTCTTGAAGAGGGTCAGTGAGGTGCTCTGTTTGACATGTATGGGAAGTCTGTTCCATAGCATGGGCAGTCTCTGGTTATGAACCTGTCCCTCCAGCTTGTTCTGTTGATTGTGGTAATGAGACTGCAGTCTCTGGAGCGTGTGGTGCGGAGGGATTGGGATTTCTTTAGATGTAGCATTTCTAGCAGAGCTGGGTCAGACATGGCTTTGTAAGTCAAGCAGAGATTGCCTCTAAGTAGGCGATATGAGGCAATCTCTGCTTGACTTACAAAACCATGTCTGACCCAGCTCTGCTAGAAATGCTACAGCTAAAGAAATCCCTTAGAGGCGATCTCTGCTTGACTTGCAAAGCCATGTCTGACCCAGCTCTGCTAGAAATGCTACATCTAATGAAATCCCAATCCCTCCACACCACATGCTCCAGAGACCTCAGCCTCATTACCACAATAGACACTGAACACAGAGTAGCTAAGGAATCTAGATGTGATGGGGAAAAGTGAATGAGATGGATGGTATGATGTAGACTATAAGACAGACAAAGAAATTAAGACATCAGAGTAGAAGCCACAGTACTGTTAATTGCAGAGAAGGTCAAAAAGAATAGATTACAGTGATTTGGGTATGACCAGCCAAATGTATTTACCCTTTAATAATGTTCCTCCTTTTTGTCATATCTGAGTGAGGTGATTATTTGTATTACTTATATATATCAAAATGGGGGAGAGAGAGAATGCATCAACTTGCTCCATGAACCAGGGCTGAGAGGAACTATGATATCAAATAGAAATTTTAGAAGGCAAAGTGTATGCTCCCTGAAATTTGCATGCTCCCACATTCATGCCTATGATGACTACATTCACCAGCTTGGAACATTAACCCAACATCTCCCCTGGTTCTGCAGCCATTTTTGTTTTGCATAAGGAGGCCTGAACAGGAGTGACTGTGGCCAACCAGGACCACCATTTCCCTTCCCAGGATGGGAAAACTACCTCTTCCAGTGCCATCCAGGATCACCATTTCCCTTCCCAGGATGGGAAAGCTACCTCTTCCAGTGCCAAGCTGCTAGTCAAACTCAGGTTCTCCTTCTCATAGTCAGGGCTTTATTTCTGGATGTGCCAGAGTCTAGTGAAGATTATTGCACAAAATACCTAAAGTGTTCTATGAAAGAATATGCACTGTGGTGTACATAGTGTATAACTGTTCTAGTCACGGGCAGAGCTACGTAATGTGCCACCTTTTAAATAATAACTACAACTGTCTTCTACATAATCTCTCACTGTCTGTCTCTTTGATATTGACAGTTACATATAATTTAGATATTTTTTCACAAATTTTATTGCAAACTTTTGTCAAGGTTCTTATATGTGCTGATTCATTCTGCTAGATTGTGTTTCTTATTGGTCCATCTGCCAGTTAGACTAGCAAAATGCCATTTTTTATGCTTCATCAGGTCTATGCCCTTTTACAGAAACAAGAACATTGCTGACAGCTTTTAACACACACTCATTAGTTTTATATAATATAGCATATACCATGGGTAAAACAGTATCTTCACTTATTCAGACTTGGATAATCATGTATAAGAAAACAAGCAACTAAAATGTAGTTGTCAGTGTGAATTGGCATGAATAGCAGTCAAGGAACATTGAGTTAACATTACAAGGGGGGGGGGGCAAATACAAACTATTTCAGTTCAGAAGTAAAAAATTTTAAATTCTGGAAGTTTCTAAAATTTTCACATCTTTCTTGAAAAAATTAATTTGCGAAACCACTTTGTATAATTACTGAGCAGTGACTTAGGAGATATACTGTTAAAGAACATGCCCCTTTGTTTGGAAAGCAGTTGTTATGATTTAACAGACTTTGGATACATGTCACAACTTTGCCACTCATCTGATGTTCCTCACACAAAGTAATATTCAAGTCAGATAGATATTACTAGGCAGAAGAATTTAACCACAAGGGTACAACTATAGTTACCAAATGGAAGACAGTCAATATGAAAAGAAATGTCAACAGAAATGGTACATGTTATTATGTAGTTCCCATAAACTCCAGGCAGATGAAAACTTAGCATGCTGGTCTCTTCTTTTATGGCTTACTGTAATCTCATCATTAAGTTACAGACATTAGATTAGTTACCGATGAAAGTGTCCTTTATCAGTTAAGGTAAAGAAAATAGGTACTATACACTATTATGAAGAGTTCTTTTTTTCCATAATGTGCATAGACTGCTGAAATGTCTATGATTTCCTAGCATGCAAATATGACTGAGAAGAGAGTAGCAATAATACAACATATATGTTTTTCAATCTGAGAGCTATTTTAGTAGCCTTATGCAAGCTATGGAATTACGTTAATTCTCATTTCTCTATTTCAAGCCCTTCCACTTTCTCCATTATTTTTAAAATGATATTACGTATTAATGATTATGTGATGTTGAAGTAATACTGCTTTTTTATCTAGCAAACCTGTTATGAAACATTTACACTCGAGCTCTGAAACTGCAGTGTTCTGGACTACTGATGAAATGTTTATGGCCACAAAATAAATTAAACATCTGTTGACGATTTGTAAGTGGTTTTTACAAAATCCTTGATGTGGATTAGATTACATGAACTTAATTATTTTTGTGAAAGAAAAAGCTTCACCAGACATCTCATTATTTTGATTTTAAAGTGGCTTTGTATAGCACTAAAATAATATAAAAACATGAAAAAGCCACAGCAACAAGGTATAAAATACAAATGCCTTTTCAGATGGTAATATAAAAAAGATTAAAGTGTTTGCATTTTAGAACAAAAACTTTTCCTACTAACACTGTGCTTCTGTTAGGCAATAAAGTGATAAATACAAAAATATACATAAAAACTGATCGTCATATAAAACTGATGGCTGTTCTTAATATACACAGAGCATTTTATGGGAACTTTTCAAAAGATATAACCATGACATTTGTAAAGACCTGCAAAGCTGTTTGCACTCGAAGTCCCACAGTCATTTATCAGACAGTGCTAAACCAATAGCAAGGGGTCAGGGTTCCATTTTGTAAATACATAGAGTAGTTTGCATGTGAAGCTTGACAAAGGAAGTACTGTTATGCCTCCCAAGGTACCATAAGACCATTTCTGGTTATGATTTCTGTATACAGCTACTAAGTGGTAGTGGTCACAAGGCACTCCCTCACTTCAGCTTCACTCCTACACAGCAGTAATAAAGCACTTCCACGAATATCCACATATTGGTAACCTACTGTTGTTACCATGACCTCACAACAGGAGTTATGTCTCAGTTATTCAGTGATCATTTATCTACCCTAATATTCCAAAACATAAGAAACAATGTTTCAGTGAGCTTAAGTTCATTATATCCATCGTGCCTAAACTGAAGACTCATTAGTCATGCATACAACTGTCCTTTGGGGCTTACCAGCTCTGGAACTGTGCATTGGCTGTACAATATGGGTGTGATTTGCTTGGCTATTTTCATAGATTGGGTCCTGGGATTGGTGAGAAGCTGTGGAAACACTTTCCTTCTACAGGTGCATTTTGATTACTTGTATGAAAGTTCATGGTGATCTCTAGACTGCCAGGGAAACATTTTAAGTCTGTCACTAATGATAAGGCCATATCATACTGAAAAATTGCGATGAGTTCTAGACAGCATTGATTAGGGAACTAAAACAACTGCATTTCTTTTTGGATATACTCATGATTAAGCAGGAAGATCACAAATTGCCATAACAGTATTTTGGTATGTGCTGTGATAAGTCGGTTTGCTGCATAGCTACCTGCTCTTCATTTACAAATACAGTCATACTGATTCTGGGTGCTGTGAGTTTGTGCCATGTAGGCTTAATGAGACCCACTGTTCATATGTAACTGTGAACTGTATGCTGAGTACATATATATCTGCAGAAATGAAACTCTTCTCTCATAAACAGCACTGGCCGATCTCCTATGTATACAGGTTACAGCAATGCAATCCTTTGGTTTATCTGATTGTTCCATTGCATGAATTTTACAGAAAGTATCCATGAAAATATATTCTTTTTGTGACTATCTCTACATGCAGTTTATCAATCTTCATTGTAAATTTATCACATCATAATATATTACATGGTGTCTGACTACATGCAAAAAAAAAATAAAAGGCTTAGACCATAAAAGATTCCTACAAAATGTTGTTTTCAACAATAATATGAAAAATAATGTACAATGTGATGTCCACAGTTGTAGTTTAAAAATCTGTTTAAGCAAGTTAGCGAATTTTGGGGAAACAATTTGAACTATTAGTTTGCAGTAAAATGAAATTTATATCCACTACTGGAAATTTTTCTGACAACAAACAACAGCTGCATTGCTAGTTGTGAATGGACTACTTAAGATTACAGCATGCTTCAATTTTTTTGTCTTATAAACAATGTGATGAACATGAAATGCACTGTGAACTTTGTTGATTTAAAACAGTAACCCTGCTGCTTCTACCATGCTGTTTCTTCAGAAAATATAACTAACAAGGTACACGTCCAAGTGATCTGATTTTCCAGTTTATTATTCCATGAAGGTAAATATTTCCAACACAAGAATGAGAAGCAGCTAGTATGACCAGCCTTTGGAGCAAATATGTGACAATGAAGCACAAAAGCAAAGGCAGGTGGCTACTTCAATTAGTGTCTTAGGAGCCACCTGCTGTTGTTTCTAGGTAAATTAAATGCTATCATTACTTGAAGAACAAAAACAAAATCATAATCTGAGTTTGCACACTAATTGTTTTTGACTTCCATTTTATTTAATTAGCACTGTTGTGTATTCAGAGAACATTTGGAACATTTGCAGAAAAAACATATTAAAGCTGTACAGACATTCAAAGATGTGTGAGAATTGTGATTTCCACTTTCACTTCCTGGCAATGAATTAGATGTAAAATGATGTGTGTGTCTTTTGATTTTGTTGCTGTATAAAGTAAACCTATCCTAGCATTGTGTTTATTTTTTAACACAGACTGCTAGCAGCATACTTACTTAGATTTTACACTTCCGAGTGCATAAGCCCCAGCAGCAATAACACATGCTTCTTATAGAAACAAATAAAGAATAATGTTCATTTGGCATTCCCATCTTGTCATTATATACTATGTTTTCATGTTTGTTTAAGAGTCTAGTTGGTATGTACTAAAGTACAGCATGGTCAGACACAGTTTTCTTCTTCAGTCCTGGATGAAAAATGACAAAAAGTGAGGAAATGAGCTTCAAAGTAGTCCTTAAACTTTAATTTACTTTTGGAGCAGAATGTCCTGAAGAACTCATACAAGTAATTCTGGAAAAATCAGCCTACAGTGATTGATAGAATACATTACAGAGTTAGTGCTGGCATTAGCTCCACCTTTGCTCAACTTCCAGCTGCATACAATGCCATTTTCTTTGACAACAAATGCCACCTTGCACATGCATGCCTGCAACAACTGGCAGACCTAATCACTAAGTTACGTTGACGCATGATTAATCCTGCTCCCCTTAGTATTCTCACTGTCTGCAGCTCTCATGTCGTTGGCATGATTTTCCATTTTATAGTCCTGCACATACTGCTGCAAAATATCTCTGTATCTGACTAAGAATCACATCTCTATCCGTGTTCCATACATGTGCATATCATTAGGGCCTCATTTCCCTACATGGTTTCACTGGCTTGTCATTAGGTGGTCGTATGCATATATATCTCCTCTGCAGCACCACTGCACTCCATACATAGTAGTGCAATAACAGAATGTATTGCTACCAGGCTGCTCCAGTCTGTGTGTGGCCATTTCCAGAGTAACTATGCGCTGCATACTAAGCAACTTGTCAGTGGACATTTGACAAATATCATGCTGTTTAGTAATTGCAGAAAGTAGCATTGAAATAATTAACAGCTAGTCCACTGGCAGGAAGCAGACTGCAGAGGAGTCATTGTTGAACTACAACACTCCAAACCTCTTGATGTTACCTGGAGTAGTGCTGCATTTTCTGGATGTTGCCCTGAACTCAGACAGTAAATGGTGGGAAGAGATCACTGAAGGAAGTCAGTGTTCACTCTAGCTGTAAGGTCATTTCTGGCATGCTGCCCTAACCACAGGCTTTATTAATCCTAATAGTCCCATTGTGTATAATAATAGTATATTGTAAGCTTAAAGTCTATTAGTGCCCCTTAAAACTCTTGATTGGTCACTGTACTCAGTCTTCAGCAATGGACTTTAGGAAATCTGATGGAACATAAACAAGACAACTGGTTCGCAGTTATTAAAATAACGAAATGTCATTTTCATTAGCTGAGTTTATGTATTACCCGCCTATCATCTATCTCCCAGTATATCCATTTTTCCTTCTTGGTGGGTAAAAGTCAGTCATGGTATGGCCATCATCTAGGCAGCAATGAGACATTTTCCATTTTATGGGCCTAACCCCTTTCCTAATGGCTGACCTGCACGCGCACAGATGCAAGTGCCTGTTATGCCTTCCCCTGTGAGTGTGTACATCCCTACAGACATGAGGCTTAGCTGAGGCATGTGTATATCCTTGGCCCTCTTCTGTAGCGGATGTCACTGTAGTAAGCTAGGCCACATCCCTCCCCTACCCCAGGAAAGGTGAGCTGACACTGGTTACTCCTACCATTCATTTTAGCTTCTCCAGCACCTGATTTGCTGCTCTTTCACAGGTCATCTGGATCACAGTCATGGTTGTCTCTCTGACCTCAGACCTGACTGCTATATTAGCTTAACGTTTGTCAGTTTTACTGTTTTGTTACTGCCGTTTAAAAGCATTGCAATGATTTCTTTACACATTTTAGACTGTCTTTATGTAAGCATAATGAAGGCAAATCTTAAATACACAAACAGCAAATCTGAGGGGAAATACAAGTTCATCTAATGGCTGATTTTATCCAAAATGGTGAATTGTATCAAATCCTTTATCACTATTACTTATGTACTTCAAACACTGGAATTTTACACAGCTTTCTGGGAAAAATAGAAACACTGTGGCCACAATCATAAACATAAGTAAGGTTTACAGATTTTGCTGTTTTTTTCTCCGCATTGATTATGGTACATACTTTGTTCTCATAGTATGAGATCTGCAGAGATAAGACAATGCACTGTATAATGTCACAGTGGAGGATTTCTCCTTAATCAGACACTATGTACAGTGTGTCCTGGAAAAATCTACAGTTACCTGGAGGGAAAAGCACTGAATTCCATACAAATGGCTTCTGCCAGGTGTCAGCCAAGTGTTGGCAACTGGTAAAACATCAGAATTGTAATACAAATCCAACTTTGCAAAAGCAGGAGTTTGTTAAAGACATTGTGACATCAATGTGCACCAGTTTTGTTGAATGCAATCTTCCCCAGGTTTTGGACAGTGAATCAGATAACATTCACTCTAATCCAAAACCATTTCACAAAAATATTACCATATGTGAGAAGTAATCATAGTAGTAACTCTATTGCAATTTTAAGATTACAGGAAATGTTAGTCTTTTACTGATTTATATTTGGTATGGCCTCAAATTTTAATTCAATATGAACTCTAAATGTTTCTGTTGTCTCAGATATATTGTATATTAATATATGTAGAACTTTTCTCCCCAGGCCTTTGCTGAAAATGGGATTTCTAAGCCCAGTCAGACTTTCACAGTAAACAAATATCAATAAATAAATAAATTAAATTTAATGAGTGACATGCCGAGTGTAATGAATGGAGTGTTTATGAAGAAGATGATAAGAATATTATATATATATATATATATATATATATATATATATATATATATATATATATATATATATATATTCAGTGGTTGTGTGATTCAAAGTGAGGATTCAGGGAATGCTAATAAAAAGTGAAGTTGGGTATGTGCTAAGCAGCTGCAGAACCGACAGTTATAAATTGTAGTCTAGAAATGAATGGTAAATCAGTAGAGTAACAGGATGACGTCCTTACATAGTAAAAAGTATACAATTATGGACTACAAAAGGAACACAGAAGGAATTCAATGTCTGCATGTTTTAAGAAGAGATCATGGGGGAGGTAACCAATGGGAGACAAAGTATAAGGGTGGGTGAGGATTGATCAGGGAGGTGGGGGAGTGACAACAAGGGAAAAGAAGAGAACAACAAATTAAATGAATATGGTAAAAAATTGTAATGAAAGAGCAGAGGGCAAGGGTCAGTGACAAAGTGGTGTTGAAAAGAGAGCAGCATAAAAGACAAACCACCTGTGGATAGAAGAGTGGTTGGAGCAAGAGGGCAGAGTCTGACAACAAATCTGAAGACTTACATTAAGGGAAAACACCTGGCCCCAAGCTCTACTGTCCCGATAAGGTCTGGCAAGGAAGGAAATTAGGCTATTGCAGAAGGTCAGATAATGGATGAGTGGTATGAAAATGGGGACTGAAAGGCAAAGGTTACTGCAAAGGAGGATAGGTGGCTGTAGCATCTGGTGTGGGGGGACCAGGGGGTAATAGTCTGTACAAGAGACATTGCTCCTAGGTGGTGATCTGTTTGAAAAATGAAGCAACTCTTTCTCATTGAACAGAAAAGAATAAAGAGAGACTTTCAGCAAACAGAGCAGGCTTTGATGACAAGTAGTATTATTATAGGCCTTGATGTAGTGAAAGCTAAAATTCAGTTATTTCCCATACTACCAGAAATGGTTACAAAAGTAAAATACAAATGGAATAATGAACAGGCCAGGACAAATAATACATATCCTAAAAGAAGCAATGGAGAAATAGACAAGTTAAAATAAGAAGTAAAACAGTGAGGTGAGGATAGTACACTGAGTAGAGCAAATAAACAATATAAAAATAGAAACAAGATGCTACAATCATACAAGCATATCAGGGGAGGGTAGACAACATAAGCAGTCAGACAATACAAGGTAGCAGAAATAAGTGTAGGTAGTTTGTCCTAAACAGGGCCATGGAAATCTCACAAATAGAAGGAAAGAAAAAAAAATATATATATATATATATATATATATATATATATATATATATATATATATATATATATATATGTATGTGGGTCCCCTTTTTATCTCAACTTCGAAAAATCACAAAGACAACAATGTCGAGATGAGATTCCCAAACCAGTAAACACTGAATGGCCGAAGTTTAACCAGAGCAAGTAAGCAGTTGCCCAACATGGGGAATTATGCCCTTTCTCCACTGTTGTGCGGTCCCAGAGTTGGTATATATAGTTAGGAGGGTGTGGGGGACATAGCCCTCACCCAGGTGTTTTTTAGCTGGTGTAGTGAGTGTTCGTGTTTATTTTTGAGCAAGTGCTTACTTGCCCTGGTTAGACTTCAGTCGTTCAGTGTTTCCTGCTTCGGGATTTTCATCTTGGGATTGTCGTCTTTGTGATTTTCAGATTTTGGAATTTAGAAGTAGACTCATATATATATATATATATATATATATATATATATATATATATATATATATATATATATATGTATACAGAAGAGAGAGAGAGAGAGAGATTATATATATATAGATAGATATACACACACACACACACACAAACACACATATACATACACACACATTAATAGAAATGACATAAGCACAGAGAAGAAAATGGGTGACTAACAGCAGCAGATATACTGTCCAAACATGTAATACAGTGTTGACATTCGTGCTGCTGTATTCTACAGTATAGAAAGAGACAGGCTGGTTTCAATTCATTAAATATGGCGATACAGAGAAGAAACAAAGTCACATACAAATGTGTAGATTACACCAGTCAATTCCAGTGAACATGAATTAAAAGGAGGCCAGCATCTATTTAAAAATGAACATAATGTACAGTGTGACTAAAAGCAGACTGTACATCACCCTGCTACACACACATGCTTCGGCGGTCACTTAGGGAAGCTAGATTTATCCACTAATGCAGGCACGGTTGTGGCACAGCAGGCCTAGGCAGACAATTTAATTTGTAAATAAACAAAATATAGCTAATTCAAAGCATGGCAGAATAACACAGGCAATTCATCTGTCTGCACTACACCCAGTTTCAGATCCTTCATTTTGTTTTATTGTGCAGATAAATGAAACACTATTTCTTCCATGAATAGAAATGCACTGCCATCACACACAGTACAAAGAAATGTTGCCAGATAAGTGTTTATGCAAGAAGATGACAGAAACAGAAAAAATTCTGGTGGAAGGAATTAACAGAGGTATATGCATATGGAAATGGAGATATGCAGACCATGTGGACATGTGCCTATCTTTAACAGTAACAGGAAACCCAGGTTTGGATCAAGAGGAGAAGTAATTTAGGCACAGCAGAAGGTTCTACTACATCACGGCTAGATGAACTGTAGGATACCAAACACCAAGACCACATTATTCAGCATTAATAGCAAGCCAATGCTATGTTCCAGAGCCTGGTCACTAGTACCAAGTAATGTGTGTGTCAGAAACAAGTCCTACCGCACGCATGGGAAATAACTATCATAGACAGTATGCAGCTGAAGGGAATGCAAATAAAATAAGTAAAAAATGTAATTTACTGGGCTGTGGAAAGGGGATCAGATGATTTTACTCTGGGCCTGATGCCATGCTAGTAAATCCTCAATACAGCGATAGTATTTTCATAAAAAACAAACACTTTAAAGATACACACTCTATTCAGAAAAATAAATAAGTTTCCATTATGTTATGGAGAAGCTAATAGCACTGAAGGACCAAATCTTTCTACTGTCACAGCTATGGTGGTGAGACACTTATTCAAACAGGAGGTCCAATCAAGCTAATTCATCAAACTTCACATTCAGACAATTGAGTTGTACATTCGAAGAGTAGGGTAATTTTGTATATTCCTTAGACAATATCTGCAAACTGTAAGCCTTTAGACAGATTTCTGGGCTTACAGCACATAAGCAAGAGCCTAACACATGAATCCCATGTCCACACCAATCAGCTATTATTAGGGACAGTTGTTGGAGGTAAGGAGACTCATTAGTTGTACAAATTTAGTACTTTATGAACAATATAAAGGACTAATTAGTGACAATCTAATCTCATGGTAAGAAAGCCTGCATAAGTCATTTTGGCAATTATTTATTTTCTTTGTGTATAGTAAATATATTGTAATCATGGTCTGCTGAGACAAAGCTAATAAGGGAAGGATTTACTTACAGGTGTGCTATAATAAGTACAAATATATTTATTTGTAGGGTTATACTTGTATCTGATCTGCTCTTTTGGCTTTTCCCAGTTAGGGGTCACCACAGCAGAACTCCGGTCCGCTAATGATTGGCAGTGAATTTTTACAGTGGCAAGTTGCCAGCCCGGTGCCCAACCTTCAAAGAAGGCACACCCACACACACTCGCACATACCTGCATGTCTTTAAATTCACTCAACCGCGGAGAGGACATGCAGACTCTGCACACCAGCCGAGAATCAAACTGTAGAGCCTCTTGCTCTGAGGCGACAACACTAACCGCTGTGCCACCATGGCCTCAGTATGCCACCACGGCTGCGATGGCACAGTGGATAGCATTGTTGCCTCCCAGCAAGAGGCTCTCCAGTTCGATTCTCGGCTGGCACGTCTTCTGTGTGGAGTCTGCATGTCCTCCATGTGGTCGAGTGAATTTAAATTCATGTAGATAGGTGCAAGCATGTGTGGGTGTGCCTTCTTTGAAGGTTGGGCACCAGGCTGGCAACTTGACACCATAAAAATTCACTGCCAATCATTAGCGGACCAGAGTTCCGCTGTGGCAACCCCTAACTGGGAAAAGCAAAAGACAGAAAGATTTGTATCTGATCTGCACTTGGACAGCATTTGGTAACTGCTTTGGGTTTTTGTAATTCCTACAATCTAGTGGGATGGCAACCTATCACACTTTGCTGAAACAGTATGACTTCTTCAGCAGTTTTATAATGTACGTATTTATGTAAAGCGACAGTTCAACTAGGAGGCACAATTGCTATTGCCATCTTTATATACAGTAACATTACATGTTTTGGTATCTCATTCATTACCAGATTATTTCAATAACAAGCAAAGCATTTTTATTTAAATTTGTTTATCAGAGTAAACTACTTAGCTCAACAGATGATTCTCAGTCTCAGCCCAGAAAAGAGAATCAAGATGGAGAAAGTAACGGAAAAATCAATAGTGTGTTTAATAAATAACAAAGGTACACTTGTGGCAATAAAGACAAAGGGTTATTTACTGTTACAAATAGAAACTACGGGCATTCGATTTAAGTTCTAGGGAAGCTTTCAAGACAGAGTATTATAATAGCATTTATTTAGATGCCACATATCTCCATTATTTACAGTTAGTTTTTGGTACAGATTTGTAAAGGCAGGGAAGACCGTCTTAAGAGAGAAAGTAGGCTAAAGCATGGACAAGCAGAACTGACAAAAACAACTTGCTGAATAGGCAGGAAGAGTTTAAAAATACAGAAAGAGGTGACTGAGTTGGATGGCTTGGCGAGAGGGATTAAGGGAAATTGAAGAATATAATGGGGGTCGTGAAGGAAATAGGCGTGAATGGGGTGGTAAGAAGGAAAAGGAGGTAAAATAAAATATTATGAACTGAGAAGGACTTTGCTGCTGCACATACTTGTACATTAAAGCATTGGAGGATGACCCAGGTTGGGGATTTAGAGTTACTTGATTTATGTTACTCTTCTGTCTTGTATACATTGTTAATGTTGTTATCTTTAAGCTTGCATTGTGTATTTTAAGTAAGCCCAATTTTTTCTTTCACTATATTGTCAGTGGCTTGGTTCTCTTATTGTTTTTTTTATCTTCTTATTTATTGCATCCAGTTTTATTGTTGTGGTTGTTGGAAAACAATTTATTTATTTATTTATTTATTTATTTATTTATTTAACATTTGTTTACCAGGAAAGTCTGACTTGGAACAAAGCCAATTTTCAGAGGAGGCTCAGGGAGAAACACTCCAGATGCATGTCTTTGTAACGTGGGAGGAAACAGGAGCACCTGGAGGAAAGCCACACGAATGCAGGGAGGACATGCAGACTCCACACAGACGGCACCCCAGCTGAGAATTGAAAAGGAGAACCTATTGCTGTGAGGCAACAATGCTACTGCTGCACCACTGCGCCATCTGAAAACAAGCACCTAAATGAACTTGAATCTGTTATGTTTAATTTAAGAGCTTTCAGAAGGAATAGTATTAGCTGTGCCCTGAATTTAATAAGTGATTCAGATTATTTTAGTTGTGTAGGGAAGGTATTCCATATTTCGGGGTGGGAGCAAATATAGAGAAATTCCAGTTAATACAGTGAGCTTTCGTTCTAGGTGTTTGCAGAAAGTGAATACAGGGAGTTCCTGATTAACTATAAGGAATATAGTCAACATACAGTTCATAGTTTGCTAATATGCAGCTAACAAACACCTTCCAGGAAACTGTCCATTGGAAGGCAGCCTGTATTTTCCCATACAAATGACATCATGGTCAGTAGATCAGTCTCTTGTGGGGAGAGTAGTCATGTAGTTGACTGTCAGGAAAAGTGAGATAGAAATACTGCACAATCTGTACTGCAGAGTGATTGCTGTTAGTGGCTGGTTATAAGTGGACCACAACCAGGCATTTGTATTTAACTTTTATTCCATAATTGCAAATCAGTCACAACTGCATGTTAGATAAAGCACATACTTAAATGGAGAATTTAGCCTGCCCACACATTAGTCTGTGTTTGAAAGTGTAAAAGTCCAGATCAAGAGTCAGTCATAGAATCTAGGCCACATTGGTCAGTACAAGCTTAGTAAAGAAATGCTTACAGGCTACAAGCTACACCTGAAGGAAAAAAATGGCTAACACACAAATAGACAGATAAAAGAACATCACATTGTTTAGGCTACAGTGATAACTACACCCGCAATTTTTATTAAGCCCTAATTTGTGGCATGCAACAATTAGCAAACATTTGAGATGATCATATAATACTATTTATTCATGCAGAATGCTTTACTGTATTACTTATGTAAATCTTGGAATATAGTGTATAGATCTATCCTAAGTATAAATGTTTCATAAGCAACATTGTGAATTCAAATTTGTCGTGTTAACTGAAATCTATAGCTGGATTAAAGCTATATAATTTACCTGATATTGCATGCAGTCAATACATTCTCCCCTCTAGTTTGATAAAAAGTGAGCAGAAACAGCATTAGCTGATTAACATTCCCTATAATATCTGAAACCAACAACAAATCACAGAAAATACCAACTGAAAAGTAAAACAGCATTTCATGCATTACAGTCATGGAGAAAATGACTGCTTTGGTAAAATGAACAATTCTTTGAAAGATGTAGCATCTCAAAAGCCAGACATAGTTCATCTTTAATTTCACATCGTCTGGCTCAGTGAACCTATAGGATGATATCTGCTGCCTTTAGTAGATGAGACGTAGAAGTAAATCCGGTATAGAATGATATCCTCAAGAGTTTTGTCACTGCACTACAGATTTTACTTATCAGGTTTGAAATTAAGCAGAGCAGCTTACATATTATTACTATTTCCTTGTAGATAATGTAGTAGACACCCCAATGATTTTTCTTGTATATTTCCTACATGAGTTTCCTAATAAGTATTATGGATCTTTTGTTCCAGCTAACCAAACATTGAAGTCTCTCTGGACAGTGTCTGCCCAATTCCATTGCTGTCTTCTGCATCTTGTCATCCAGCTTGTATACCTAACATCTGAAATCAGCAAAACTGAAACTCTTAACACAGTTCAACAACACTTTCAAACATGTGATTGAAACATTTTATTCCAACTCAGAATATTTTCTTTCTCTATGATAACCACAAGTTTGGGGGAAAAACACATTGAGCCGCAACTGTAAATGTGCACTTTTACAATTATTTTAAAAATGTACTCTGCGGTAATAAGCATAAATGAAAATGCATACCCTAGAAAGGTGAAACTAACTATGCAGTTATCCCTATAGCTTTCCAGCATTAAAAGTAGTTCTTCACATACCAAGGTAAGCATGTTCTTATGATAACTTTCAGTTTTAGTGTGTTTGTGTTGTCCTGAAATAATTTTAATTGGAAGAAGTGGGCTATGTTTCAATGACCAGTAAAACTATCTTCACATCTAGCCATATCCTTCAAATAGTTATTCTATTTTATTTATAATATAGATAATCAATTTATCAATATAGGATATTGTTTTTCTATTATCTGTATTTATTTATTTGTATTTACTTTTTATTATTGTTGAATTATTTGGCTGTAAACTGTATTTTCCTCAAAGGTATATTCAAAGCTAAGTAAGCTGAAATTAAATATAATTGCTAATTATGAAATACTTGTTTGCTTGTATGGAAGCACATAATGAATATAAGAAATGCTCATGAACTGTATATACTGAAAAGCCAGACAATACGGAGAAAAGACTGATTTGCTCCAAGCAAACTTGTGATCATATCATTAGGTTGTACCTGACTGGGTCAGCAAACCCATGCTTAGGCAACATCTTTCTCTGTTCACCGCTTTAGTTCATAGTATAACACATATACTAGGTTCCTTACATTTAAGCAATGCTAGTCACTCTTTAATCGGGCAAATAGCACTTTAAATATCCCCTATGCTGTTATATGTCCAGGGTGTCAAAATGTATTGTGGACTTAGAAGTTTGTTTTACTATTTTCACAGCAAATGTTCAAAACAGCTTTTTCATGTCCCTGTCAATTGACTAAAGAGAAAGCAAATGTCTAAATGAAGGACAATAGGTGATTTCATGCAGGGTCTATGAAATTAATTTTAGAGACTAAAATCTATTTAGAGCAGGACATGAGCCATGGTATCTCTTCCAGTCATTAATAGCTGTAAAGGAAGTTACACTAAAATGCTAGGCTGCCACAGATGTGTTCTCTTAATGAACATATATACACTGTACAAGAACTGTAGTTTGTGTTAAGGCAAAATAAACATTTATCCTTGCTTTAAAATTTGCAGCAGTCGCATATATGTGGATTGTTTTAAAGAACTAGTTATAATGCCAGTACAAAATAGCCTTGCTGACAAATCAACATTTTTTTACATTTATATTAAAAGAATGATGTAAATGTGCACACATACTTGCCCAAACATATGCACCACACAATCACAACTTACAGTCACGCTTACATTTGGTTAAACGAATTTTGTTAAGAATGAGTTAATATTCAGTTCACACCAAAAGGATGTAACTGAAATGTTAAGATTCACTCCATCATTTAAGCCATCTCCCACCACATATATATATACTATTACTATAGCTAAAATTCCCCTGCTGTGAGTCTTGCATCATAACTCTGAATCATTTCTGTTTCTCTGCAGTGGGAATGAGAAAGATATGGGCAGTCCATATATCTATAAACGTTACATTTACTGTGATATTACATATCATTGTACAAAGACAGAATGCTTATTGATGGCAGTCAGTAACCGTCTAGATTAGCTGTTCTACAACCTGAAGGCTGACATGTTGTACATGTAATGGTATAGCTTGTATTATGTCCCTCAGCATGTAAAGTATTGCTTACAAGACCAGCAAACCCAGAACACCTCTCAATCTCTCAGCTCACAAGATCTGGGAAATAACGGGGAGGCAAAGGCCCAAAATTAGGGACAGATTTAAATATCGCTCCTATAAACATAGAAAGTAGTTAGAATAAAAGGTTTTGTATTATTATGTATTTTCTGAAGAATATGAAGTCTGAAACTCAAATACCTGTCATTATTTAGTATTATTTACTGATTTCAGTCCTCAATGATTTGTCAGGAAACTACAAATTGTTTGAGGAACAGACCAAAAAATATGAGGAAAAAATCTGGACATTCTGCGAAGGTCTGAACAGTTGAGAGGGAGGTATGAAACCCAGTAAGCACAGTATTCCACAATGGATATCACACCATAACACCTAGAATGCTCAAATGTGTATGTCATATACAATCTACTACTACACACACACACACATATATATATATATATATATATATAGATACACACACACACACACACACACACACACACACACACGCACACACACGCACACACACGCAGACACACACACATATAACTACATGTACATATACATAGAAAAATCTGTTCAGTGATGCATACATTCTTCAGCTACATTTCTCTAGGCAAGATAATAACTGCTGCAAAGTAATTTGTTACCTGCCTGGTGTGAGAAGGAAATGAATTTTCTGCTTGTGTGGTTTAATTTGGCACATAGAGAGTCAGCACTGATTTTTCTCTCTTGTTTTACTCTTTGTACCTTTATCCCAGACATGGCCTCTACATACCCGAATATTGCCATGATTATATCTATTGCTCTGCTGAATATATGCCATAGTACAGAAGAGATCTGAAAAAGGAATAAATTATCTCTTAATTCCACACAGGATCTCTCTAAAAGTCAGTTACATTGTATCTGCACTTTAGGACTGCAGTTTAAGTGCAAGTGTCGTACTCCCAGACAGTTTCTTGAAATTATCAATGTTGTACCACCCACTTGAGTTACAGTGCAGATGATGATGATGAAGATGAGATGTTTGATTTACATGCACATGCATTACTTCTCCGGCTTCTTAATAATTTGGATGTATCCCCATAGCCAGCCGTCAGCAGTCCTTGTATCAGCTAAGAGCCACAGCCAACTATTCTGTTAAGTACCTTGTGTCATTAAGTAATCCTTTCATACCTGAGAACCAAAGAAAATGTCAACTTTAGACTGCAGCAAGCAATCTGCTACAAATGTAACAAGTGATTTCTTACAGATAAATGCCACACACAGAGTGTTGAATTCTTCAGTTCTCCGTTTCTAAATGTTGGTACTGCCCTGGACCACACAGGGAATGCTGAAGCACTTCAGATGTGACAGTAAATGCTTCAATCATGCCCTCTGACACTTTGGATCTGGGGTGCCTAGACTCTTTTTCCAACAACAGCTATGCCTCTGTTTAAAAGAACACAGATTTTGTATGTTTTGTCAACATCCTGTGCTTAACTACAATTAATGCAGTCCCCTGTTATCAGACATAATTAAAAGTGGGTCTCAAACATCTCATAATCTATAATAAGATTAAATAAGATTTAATATGACAAATACTTCATTCAAAAACAATTTTGAAATACTGTAAAGTTGTACATTTATTAGCTGACTGTAAGCTATGGAAGGAACAGTGCAATCCCCTGTTTATGTATGTTAGACTACTGGATGCCCAAGACAGCTTTGTCTCCTAGTTTGCTCGCTTACTAATTTTAGAAATTCTCCTTCCTCCATCTATGGGAGGAAACCCTTTTATAACTGAGGTTAAGAAAATACCACTTAGAGCAGCCAAGATAATTACCTAAATCACAAGAGGTACGGTGCTGCAGGTCACTCTTCGTGGAATAGGAAAATATGCCTCCTTTCATGCTTTGCAGCCTTATATCATATAACTTCATTGTTGATCTTCTTCTTCTTCTGGCTTTTCCAGGTTAGGGTTCACTACAGCGGATCACCTGTCCACTCATGATTGGCAGTGAAGTTTTACGGTGTTGAGTTGCCAGCCCAGCGCCCAACCTTCCACAGAAGGTGCACACATGCATGCGCTCACACCTAGTGACAATTTAGAGTGTCTAATTCACCTACAGCATGTCTTTGGGATATGGCAGGAAACCAGAGCACCCGGAGGAAACCCATGCAACCACAGAGAGGACATGCAGACTCCAGACAGAAGGCAACCCAGCCGAGGATCGAACCGGAGAACCTCTTGCTGTGAGGTGGCAATGCTAACTGCTGCACCACCGCGGCTGCCCCTTCATTGTTGATCTTCTGCTCTGTGGCAAATACAGTGTAGAAAACTGGCCCAGAAACAAAATGAGTAAGTAAAATGGTCTAGGGAGCATCAATGAAGTTGTAGCTATGCAGCTTTTAGAAAAATGTTCACTGTGAGAACAAACTTGCTATTCTGCAACTACAATTACATGACAATTTCCTGCTATCACCTAGATTTTTGAAGAATGAAGTGGAATAAAGTACAGGAGAGATGTTCATATATAGGCAGTGCAATGAAGATGGATTCCCCAGTGTTCACTGAGAGACTAAATAGGCAACACCAAAAGGTGTTTCTTTTACATGGGAGGGCTGCACCTCAAACACAATCCCACTAGTGGACTGCAACCATGTTCTCACTTAACTAGTACAACTAACTCTAAGATTGCCAAATTAGATTCATAATGATTCCTCAAAGGACAAAAAACAGAATGCCATGAGTACAAAACTGTTTTACTGAATACAAAATTCTGCAAGACAAAAAGGAAGCTTTTTTAGTCAAAGAGAAAGTCACCCCTGCATCCTCATGTAGGGAAAACCACCCACATCCCATAACATATAGATACCAACTCTACTGTTGAGCACCAGTAAGGAAAGAGGCAAATTCAGTTTCACTGGATCAGTGTTTTCAATGAAACCACTTCATACATTTGTAACTGAGAGAACTAACACTATCACATTCCTGCCATACTTTAGACCAAGTTACCTATTCAATGAGCTGGCCATTTGATGTTTCAGTCTTAAGTGAACTGCCTCAGAGGCTCAGTCCTCAAAAGATAGTACCAATACTGAAAGCTTTATGTCAATAAAATAATGAGCTAGGAGAATGGATTAAGTAGGGAACCCTATAAATAAAACCTTTTCATCTGTGATACAGCAATATACTGTTATATTACTTCTAAATTGGTAAATAAATCCCTCTACTAGTGCTAAACATTTAACATGGCCTCACTCTGTTTGTAGTTTTTTACAAGCTATCTCCTAACATAAGTCCTCCCTTCTCCTCTCCCTACTTCAAACAGAGGGCATCCTGAGGAGATGAAAAATGTACTCATATATCATTATTAGCAGATCAACCTGACATATATTGTTGTTCAACTCATGTCACATGCTAAAGTAAGACTATTTCTGTCTCATATCTGCCAAAGCTGTTAATCTAAAAGCTGGGTAAGTATCTATGACTTTATGATATGGAAAAATAATAAAAGGGGGAGTTTAACGAACCCAGCTGATGAACAGCAGCATATTTGTGAAGTTCTACAGGAGTAATTAATTAATGACAGCAAATTATTTTATAGATCTATGCAGACCTGATCAAATATATGAATAAAGTTTATTTGCAGTATATTTTATTAAGGAAAGTGGATGAACTTTACTAAATATAACAAAGAACTGTCTTTTCCCTGTACAGTTACTGAAATCAAGCTGTCTCAACTGTTTTGGGGAAATAAGTTCAACTAAGGCTCTACATGGAGATTCAGCACTAAAGAATAACTTCCAACAACTGAGTACCTCAGTCCAGAACCTTACTTAAAACTCAGTCTGTTCCAAAATAAAACTGATAGAATACAAGAAAATTGTAACAAACAAATAGAATGGTTAAAACCTATGACTGCTCAGTGAAAGCTAGATTAAAGGTTTTTAAAATAATGGTGTGTTGAGAAAAATCAGAGAAGAGAACAATTAGCTGGAGTTCCTACTAAAACAAGATAGCTGCTTAACTTAAACAATGGGAGAACTTGAAACTGCTGGCAAGAGGAACAATATTAAAATATTTTGTGTAGTTGAGAAGCTAAAATAAGTGATATAGCAAATTTTCTGATATCCCAAGCATTAAAATTACAAGAAAGCTTATCGTGTATTGAAAAAGCTCCAAGTTTATTGGTATGTATTCTTCATCTGTAGATAAGGCAGCCCCTGCAGATACGGCAACTGGATGGCTTCAAAAAGACTTTATAGTAGTAAAGAATTGTGAGCCAGCAGACTGTAGCATAAACTGATGTATTTATTAGCTTTTTATGCCTTTGAGCTAATAAATACATCAGTTTATAGGTTCATAGGTTCATAGGTAGATACTGGGCTATCTGCCCGAAGGCATATATTAGCCCAGCCACATTGTGTGGTATTCACCGCCCCTTTGGTTAGTTCCCTAGGCCCTTGATCTACCAGCTAGTACCTTTGGACCCTATCTAGTAGAGCTGTTGGCATGATCCCTGGTTTGAACTTTCTGTTACCCATCCACTCATCAAAGTTCCTCTTGAAGAGTGATAGTGAGGGGCTCTGTCTTATGTAGATCGGGACCTTGTTCCATAGCAAGGGAAGTTTTGTGAAGGGACTCTATCCCTCCAGCATGTTCTATTCATTGTTGTGCTGAGGTTTATATCCCTAGAGCGTGTAGCTCGAGTGGATTTGGTTTTGCTAAGATGGAGCATGTTCAACAGTTCTGGGTTGGACATGGCTCTGTATGTTAGACAAAGATCGCCTCTAAGAAGGCGGTATGCAACAGAGAAAAGCCTTGGTTTTTTCAATCGTGCTGCATAGGGCAACTGTTTGAGGCCAGTAATCCTCTTAGTGAGGTACTTCTGTGGTTTCTCCAGCTGCTGGAAATGCCTAGCCAGATACATTCCAATTGGTGCATTGTACTCAATAATGGGTCTGATGAGGGAAGAGTAGAGGGGCATTACTACATCCTTAGATCTTGATGCGAACCCTTTTGTGATCAGATGGGTCACATAAAAGGATTTTCTAACCACCTTGGCAACATGGTTATCAAAGGAAAGCTGACTATCTACTTGGGTCCCTAGGTCCCTTATTACTACTTCAGATTTCAGGGGGTTACCTCCTCTGTGGTAGTTTGCGGGTACTCTGTTTTTTCCAAAGGGGATTACTATGCATTTTTTAGCATTTAGCTTGAGACCATGGCTTTGACACCATGCATCAGTCTCGTTAAGGCCCTTCTGGAGGATATCCATATCGGCCAGAGACTCTATTATAGCACCCAGTTTGCAGTCATCCGCAAACTTGGTCAGCCACAGAGGGGCCCCAGGACAGAGCCCTGAGGCACACCGCTCATTACTGGTCTGGATTCGGACATAGATTCCGCTACTCTTACTTTGTGGGATCTGTCTGAGAGCCAGTTTGCGATCCATCTTGTGACGTAAGGGTTTATGCCCAGGTTGGTGAGTTTATCAATAATACCCGAATGGGGAATGGTGTCAAATGCTTTAGTAAGGTCAAGGTAAGCCATGTGTACCTCCTTTCCCTTATCTATAGCCTGAGTAACTGTCTCAAAGAAGTCCACAAGGTTTAGGAGACATGATCTGCCCTTGACGAAGCCGAACTGTGTGGGGTCAAGTGTTTGGAGGTTCTCAATCTCTCCATTTATGAGTTCCATAATGATTCGCTCCATTGCCTTACAGATCAGACTGGTCAGGCTTATTGGTCAGTATTTCCCAGGGTCAGTTGTAGGCCCACCCTTGTGCAGTGGAACCACCGTTGCTGTGCACCATTCTATGGGCACATATCCTGTTGAGAGGCTGAGACTGAACAGGGTATTCAGATGCGGGGTTAATTCATTTTGGAGCTCACGTATGACACAGCCTGGGACATCATCTGGTCCCATGGAGGCAGTGTTTTTAGCTTTAGATAGAGCCTTATTAACCAATGTATCAGTAATAATTGGAGTTACACAATCCCCTGGAATAGTAATAGGCCATGTAGGTGGGGGGGGAGAAATTTGCACTGAACCTGTCAGCCAAGATGTTGGCAATGTCAGTGGGGTCAGTGTATTTTGTTCCATTTTGTACTAGCTCAGAACAGACCTGAGCATTGCCATTTAGGTTTTTGATGTAGCCATAGAAGGCCTTATAGTTATCCTTGGCATCCTTGGCAACTTTCTTTTCAAAATTAGCTTTAGTTGACTTGAAGAGGGCCCTCAATTTCTTACTAAAGCTGATCAGGGAAGATTTTTCTACTTGAGATTTGGCCTTTTTTTGTATAAGTCTCCTCCTTTTATTGTATAGTTTGCTTAAGGCCGGGGTCCACCAGACTGGTTTCTTCTTGCTTGTGGAAGGAGTCTTGGTTTTATTTGGGATAGCACAGTCCATGCAATCCTGAAGATGTATATAAAGTGCCTTGGTGTAGGATTCTGCATCCTGGATATCATTATCCTTCTGCAGGGGGATAGTGAAGCTTTCCACTTCTGACGCAAGTAGTTTGAAGTTTGCTTTGGAAAGGTTTTTTACGATGGTTTCTTTGACTGGGGGAGGTGGGGGGGTGGGGATGTCTAGGGTTATCAGTTTGTGGTCTGATATGACCAGAGAGGGAGTGATAACAGGTGTGGTACAATGGGTGCCCATATTTGTGATGACTAAATCCAATATGTTGTCCCCTCTAGTGGGGGAACATACTAGTTGTTCGAGGGCATTTGAATTTATAAATTCTATGAACCACTGTGCATAGGAGTTAGAACTTTGGTAGTTCACCCAGTCTATACCAGGGTAGTTGAAATCACCCAAAATTATGGTGTTGGGTAGGACCTTTATATTTTCCAATGCCTCAAGGAATGCTGAGTGAGCATCATGGGACATGGTGGGCAATCTATAACAGGCTATGACTTGAAGTGTGGTTTTGCCTGCTAATAGTTGCACGTGGATGATCTCTGGGGCATCATGCTGTGCCACTAACCTGGAGATGTGGGTATCCTTGATGAATATGGATACGCCTCCGCCCTTTGTACTATGATCTGGTAGCTGAGGCTGGAAGATATGATATGAATTGTAACCTGGTAGTGCTGGGGTGCTCTGTGGAGCCTTGAACCAGGTTTCCGTCACTGCACAAACATCGATTTTCTCCATACTGAGGAGTGCCTCGAGTGCATGCATTTTGAAGTTGAGACTTCTGGCATTGAGTAGCATTACCCTTAGTTTTTGGTTACCTGTGCTGGTTATGGTGGTTGGTTTGTCCTTTGAGCCTTGTCTAAAAAAGGCACTATGTGGACGGCAAGAGCCTTGGCCAGTATTCAAAAGCCTAGGGGTGACAGGTGCAAACCATCTCTGGTGAAACAGCGGGGCTTGTCTATCATGTCATCCCAGGCAGACAGACACTGGATCCCCTTAGAATGACACCAGAAGCTTAGCCAATTGTTGAAATTGATCATTTTGTCTTTGTATTGTGGTATCATTCTAGGTGAAGGTAGTATGCTACTCAAGGTCAGGGTCATACCAGCTTGGGCTACATGATCAAAGAGCTCCTCAATGTCTCTTTTCATGTAGTCCAGGGAGGTACGTCTTAGATCATTCACATCAACATGTACAATGACAGCGTCATACTTGTACTTGTTCTGGAGTGACCTAAGTGCATGTGTTATGTGGTGGATCCTAGCACCCGACAGGCAGCTGACAGTAACCTTCTCCTTGTTCAGCCTGGTGAGTGGAACATCTGTGTGCCTTACTATAGAGTCTCCTATTACTAGCATGTTGGGCATGGTGTTTTGCCTTAGGGGCTGTCGTGAGGCACACTGCTGAGGTGAATTATGTGTTTTCTGGCTTGTGTTTGGAGGTGCAGGTTGCTTGCTTGTCTGTTTTGGAGGGCACTATTTCTTTTCAGATTTGTACCTAGTGCCTCCAAATATGTTTTTATGTATTTATGTGTATGTTTTTCCAGTGCTTGTTTTGTAGATCCATGTGTCACTGGTGGTGTGATGCTAGTGTGTCTCTTCTCCTCTTGACTGTCTGTTACAGTCATGGGTTGAGAGCGCTTAGCCTCCAGTCTGGCTGTGTATTTACATCTCTCACAAGTGTTTGTGTCTAGAGGTAAGAGGAGAGGGTTGTCTGTATACATGAGGCAGTTGTGACATTGCCTCAGGATGCCCAATTCCACCAGCTGAACTGGAGAGTACACCTGAAGCTGACCTCTGGACATGCTTGGAAAAGATGCTACGGTCTGCTGGCTCACAATTCTTTAATGTATTCTTCAGCTACAACAAATACAAAAGCCAGATCTGTAATAGTAACATTTCTATCTTACCGGGACAAATTCTCCAATTAAAGTAGATGTAAGTATAATCAAGTTCAGTGATGATTTTGCAACTAAAACCCCAGAGAAAAGAAAACTCTGTATGGTCTTTTGTGAAAGATTTAAAAAAGAGCAACACCAATGTACATTTGGCATTTCCTGCAAAAATAAAAACTCACCTGTCTTCAGGAATTAAAACCATTGCTATATTTGAAGAAACAATGTCCTTTGTTCAAATAACAAATTAATACCAGAAATAAGAAATGGACTGGGCCGTTTTCTTTCTCCAAATATCTTCAGAAAGAGACAGTTGCACTATTGCAGCATTAAAGAAGTTCAAGACACCTTAAAGTATTCCTGTGCCCAGACAGAGCAAAAACATGTAAATATTTATTATTTTTTTATTTATTTGACATTTGTTTACCAGGATGGTCTGACTGGGTCTATAGAACCCGTTTTCAGCTGAGGCCCGGGGGAGAAAAACTCCATATACAGTACAATACAAATACAGTATAATCCAATATAATACAAATGACATTAGAAATACTATACAAAAATAAGTTGAAAGAACAAACTATGTTACAAGATGTTACAATGTATACTACACATCTAGATGATTCTGTAGAATTAAAACATTATAGACAATAATAGTCACTATCACCATACATGATATAGTGTCCAAAAAAATTGTATGCAGGTAGTGCAATGTGTGACATTGAGTGTTATAGTACATGAAAAAACAGAATGTTCGTTTCAGTTAAGAAAATAATAGCCAGAAAGTTTGTGATGCAGAAAGTTAGTGAGAAAGTTAAAAAGAATAGAAGCAGTACATCCTGTGCAGTAGCTTAAGGATATGGTATAGAAACAGAGAAGGAGTTAGAAGAGCCTTAGGATCTTGCAGACTGTGAGGGACTGAAATCTGACAGAAGAGGAGGATGAGGCTAGTGTGGAAGAAGAGGAAGAGCTAAGTATTAGGCAGGCTTCATGCAGGAGCAGAGCCATGTACTTTTGAGATGATTTTTTAAAGAGGCTTGGAAATGGGTTAGACCAAGCATACACCTGGTAGCTAGAGGTACTGAATTCCAAAGTATAGAGACAGAGTATGAATACAGAGAGGGACCAGGTTTTCTTGTCAGTTTTGAGATAGCTAAGAGATTTTTGTCTTCTGTTTGTAGGGATCAATTTGGTGTGTAAGGTGTAACTAGATTGGCTAGTGCAGGGCAGGCAGTAGGCTTGAAAATAAGGTTGTGCAAGGTGGATAGCTGAATAAAGGCAAGTTGGTTGGGTAGTTCAAGCCAGTTTAATTCTAGGAGGGGTTTACAGTGGTGTGTGTGATATTTAGAGTTTGTGGCAAACTTTGCAACTTTGTTGTGGCACTGCTCCATCTTGCTTACGGTAGAAGTTTTTAATTTAGTTAGGATAGGGTCACCATAAAGAAGGAAGTGAATTAAAAATGTTTTTGCAAGGGTAGTTTTGGTTGCTGCAGTAAATAAATGTTTGTTTCTATACAACAGTCCCAGTTTTTGAAGACTTTTCTTTATATTTTGCTGTATATGTGGGTTGAATGAAAATTTGTCAATGATAACTCCTAGAAGTTTGGTTTCCTGCACTATTTCGATGACAGCATTGTCAGATGCAAGGATATTAAAATGGTCAGTGACAGGAGTTGTGTTTTTGGGATGAAAGAGTACTAATTTTGTCTTTTTTCCTGGATCAAGAAAAAGTTGAGCATTTCTTAGCCAGGATTCAACTGCAGTAAAGGACTGTTGAGTTTTTAAAAGTAGTTCAAGAAGTGATTGAGCAGTACAGATTATGGTGGAATCATCAGCATATTGAATGAGGGCCTCAGGCTGAGAGGCAGTATTTAGGTTGTTTGTGAAAATGTTGAAGAGTAGAGGTCCTAGGATGAAACCTTGAGGGACTCCAGTAGGATTGTGGAGAAAGGGTGAAGTTCATTGGACTATTTCAATGCTTGTTTATGATCCTTGAGGTAGCTCTGAAGCCATTTTACTGTGTAATCTGAGAAGCCTAAGTTAAACAGTGTGTTCAATAGTAAGGGATGAGACACTGTGTCAAAGGCCTTGGACAGATCAAGGAATACTGAGGCTGTATAGCATCCTACATCTTTGGCCTTCTTCACAGTATCTGTTAAGGATACTAGGCTGTAGCTGTGATGTGGCTAGGTCAGAAGCCATGTTGGATTCTGGTTAAAAGATTGTTTTGCTATAAGTATTGCATTATCTGCTGATGGTTACCTCTCTCGAGAATTTCGGATATGGGTGACAAGATGGATATAGGATGGAAACTGGATGGATCGAAATAGTTGCCTCCTTTGTGGATGGGGGTGATGTCAGATTGTTTCCATATGGTAGGTACTTCTGATTCAGATAAAGACCTATTTATAAGGATACTAATTGGGTAGGCAATTGAATTAAAAAAAACAATTGAATTAAATGAACAAAAGAAGCTGAACATCTTACAAAGTATTAAACATAAAAGGGAAATTGTTATTATTAATTCATTAAGAATAATTTTAGCTTAATTTGTACATAAAATACATATACTGTATAAACTATATATAGACATACTAAGTAAATAAATGCAAGCATAAACCACTCCCTTATTATGCCTTTTCATGATATCTGTATGATTTTAGTTCACCTTGTCTTTACACAGTTGTAGTATTTTACACCACACTCTTTTTGAAGATAATCCTTACTTATTTACTATCTGGCAGTATAAACCTAAACAAACGATAAAGATAGATATATATATATATATATATATATATATATATATATATATATATATATATTAAATCATTGTCTTAATAGCTGTCATTCCTGTATTTCCCATACAGGACATGGATATTTATTCCTCTCATCAATATTAATGAGCTGAATTATTTTTAATGATAAACACATATCCATTAATGCAGTTTTAATGTTTACACGTGTATATTGCAAAGGAATGTCAAATATGGCTTTCCACTGATTTGTTTATTTAGTTCTTCTCTTCAAAGATACCATGAGCAATTTAAAGAACCACTTGCCTGCACTATATAATAGTGACACTCTCTGTTCCTGCTAATTTAAATTTTGAAACAATATGAGAGTGTCACTACCATGGTATAAAGAAGCATGTAGATGGCTTAACTATTGAAAATGCATTATTAAGTTACCTGTAGCTAGCTGTACAGGGGAAATGGGGTACCTGTGTAGCCAATCAAAGAGAAGTGTTGCTGCCATTACCATTAAAACAGAATTATTATTAAACCTGGAAGGGAAGAAGAGGGAAAGCAAAATTGAAAAAGGAAAATAAAAATAAAAAAAAGAAATAAATAGCCCAGTCTGCACTGAGACAGATATAACTGATAAGATTTCCTATATACAATACATTACAGGTGATGTTAGCAGTTTAAGGGAGAAACCACATACAAGGAACATTGAAAAGTGAGTATATCATCATAAGGGAAGGAAAATGAATGTAGGAGAAATTACTGAAGCTACATTTGAGAAAAGTGCTCATATGTGTTGTCTCAACTTACTTAACTGATACTCATTTATAACAGTTGCAAAACCTAGATATCAGCTATATGAACAATGCTTCTTACTTGATCTTTAGAGTCTTTGTGTAAAGACAGATAGCATAAGGAGTACTTGGAGAAATAATTATATTCCAGCAGGTAAATAAGTTTATTTGTACTAAAAGCTTTATTCTAGACATAACGAGAATTGATTAGTGAGAGAGTGAATGTTATTTTTTTTTTATAAAATTGGTTTTCTATCGGTGGACCATATAACATTATGTATAAGCCAAACTAAAGGTTGGTCAATAGAAGAACAAATATTAGTTAAAAATCCCTTGATAAATAATTCCAGTAATTTGAAAATGGAAACAAAAAGAATGACTGAAAGAATATACAGTAAGAACATTACGGAATATAATTTATGCTAATATAATTAATTATGGTGGAGTTGAGTATTACAGAAATATTGAGAATTTATCGTTGGTGGGACATATGTTTGTGATGTATGAAAGTAATAAAAATATTTACTAAAAGCTAAATTAATTACCAAAAAGAGAACTTAATACCTTAAAAATGAAACAGAAATATTATTGCTTCTGTATATACATGGTTACATCATCATCAACCCCCCTTTTCCCATTTTTTGCATGGGGTTGGGGTGTGCTGACAATTGTTGCCATCTGTCTCATTTCAGTGCCCCTCTCCTACCTGCTTTGATACTCATGCCTGAGTATCATAGGTCTCCTCTCATGCAATCCATCCATCTCTTTGCTAGATGCTCCCATTTCTTCTTGCCTTCTTTCTGTCTACCCCAATCTTCTTCACTAACTTGTCTTCTGCTTTTCTGCACATGTGCCTGAACCACCACAATCTGTTTTCTGATCTTTTCTGAAATTGGAGGTAGTTTGGCTTCTGCTCTTATGGCTTCATTTCTTTATCTGTCCCACAGTGTGCATCCTACCACCTGTCTCAGGCACTTCATTTCTATCACCTCTAGCTTCTTCATCCGCTCTACCTTTACTGCCCAGATTTCTGTACCATACAGTACTACTGGTCTCATCACTGCTTTGTACACCTTACTTTTCAGGTTCTTTGGCATTGTTCTGTCATACACTACCCTAACATTCTGTGCCAGTCGGCTGCAGCCCCTCTGATTCTAGCTTTGACCTCCTCATTCAGCCTTCTCTTCTCCTCAACCACCCCTCCCAGATACTTCAAGCTGTTAACCTGCTCCACTATCTTCCCTTCTATCTCAATTCTCAGCTTCTTCTGATTTCCCCTATTTGCTGCCATTATCACTGTCTTATCTGTACTTAGTTTCATCCCATGTGCCTTCATTTTTCCATTCCATTCACTGTTCCTTTGCTAATGTTCTTGCCCAGAATCTGCCTGTAATGTCACATCATCTGCATACAGCAACTTTGTTGATCTGTCTCCTACAACCTGTTTTCTGATATAGTCCAACACCAGTATGACCAGCAGTGGGCTCAGAGGTGAATCCTAATGCACACCCACTCCCACTATGAACCCCTCTGTGAGACCAAACACTGTTTACACTTGAGTCACCATGTCCTTCTGCATAGCCTGCACTAATTCTACCAATGTTTCTCGAACTTTGAACCATCACAGGACTGCCCAAATCAGCTTTCTTGGGACCTTGTTATATGCTTTCTTCCAGTCTAGGGATGCCTGATTGGACTCTTTCCTCATCTCTAGCTTCTTATCAACTATATGTCTCACTGCAAACATTGGGTCAGATGTGCTATATGATGATCTGAATTCAAACTGCTCATCTCCCATCTTACATTCTACTACTCTGTGTATACATTTATTTATCAGCCTCTCCAGAACTTTCATGAAATGTGACAAGGGTTTGATACCTCTGCACTGCCCACATTTGTGGAAGTCCCCTTTGTAATTGTTAACTGGCACAAGTATGCTTATTCTCCAGCCATCTGGTATATGCCTTTCCCTCCACACTGCTATGAGTACCCTCAAGAGCTATTTCTCCTCTCTCTCGCTCAGAATCTTTATCATATCTGCTGAGTCCTCATCAATGCCTGCTGCTTTCCCTGACTTCGTTTTCCTTAATGCTGTTCTTACTTCTTGTATGGTGGACTATGCTTCTTCTCTCATCATAGGCTTTGTCTGGGGCAGTACAGCCTTTGTGGGGTTTTCTTCAGAAGCTGCTGGAAGTACTTCTTCCATCTACCTTTGATGTCCTGTTGACTGGTGAACAGGTTGTTTCTGACATCCCTTATGAAGGGTGTCTAACTATTTTCTTTATCGTTCTGTCTTTGCTTTGCAACCTGATATAGTTTCTTTGTGCCACCTACTGAGTCATTTTCCAAAAGCTGGTCGAATCCCTCTGATGCCCTGGTCTTTGTTACTGCAACTCCTTTCTTAGCCTCTTTGTTGGCCAACCAGTACCCTTTCCGCCTGGTCCATTATGCCTCAGCCAACACTAAACCAAATACATCTTCATGGCAAAGGCATTAAATACAGTTTCTATAAACATCAATTATGGCTTAATCAAGCTCAAAAATTCCATTTCCACATAGATGGAATGACAGAAAAAATGCATTTGCTCCTCATCTGGGACAAAAAGATCTCCACTCTACTATCTCTACCAGCCAGAACAATCATCAGGAAAGGAGCTCTCCTTTCTCATCTAGAATATGGACTAGTCATTTTCACATCTGCTTCCAAGAAAACTCGCCACCACATTGCATACAATCTCTAACAGCATCTGCCAATTCATAACAAATTCATTCTCGGTGAGCATCATTGTATCACCCTTGAAAAAGCCAGCTACCTATAAACAAATATCTAGTCTACTGTTATGATCCCAACTCAACAATATACATCATCTTCAGACATTTATTACCCTTGCAGCTAAACTTCATGAAAAAGACTGAGATTCTACTCACAAGCCACACCAAATCTCATTACCTCAAGAACCAAATTCCACAGCACTGCATATGCATTCTCCTCTTAGACACCTACTGTTTGGCAAAATCTCCACATTGACTTAGAGGAAAGCAACACTTATGCTAAATTCAGAATGCAGCACAAGAAGCACCTCTTCATCCATGCCAAATGCTCCAGGACAAATCACATATCACAACCTGCTGATCGCCTTTTCGCTTTTCTTCTTCAGTCATGGAATTACTGAAAGTTAATCCACTTTAGAAACTAATGTAAATATTGTGTATTACACTCTGCTTGTTTACTTTAATGTAACCATACATTTTCTGTATGTAACTAATCTGAAGTACTCTGTTATTGTTTATATTTTTGCTTTATATATTCTACCAAGGCTGAGTTTGAAACTGATCTTTACTGATCACATCATTCCTCCATTACACAGACATAAATAAATAAACATTCTAAAATAATGATCAGAAAAGATTCAGTGTATGAAATATCTTAAATGTAACAATGCATTTTGTTTTAATACAAGGTCTCATGCCTTACATGAGAAGAAGGAAATGTTCAATCTTTGTGAATATGAAACTTTATTAAGAGAATGCTACAAAAATAAAAGAAGAGGGTACATATATTGTAAAAAACAAACACTATAATGCACAGAGTAAAATACAAATATAGTGATAGTGAGGGAATGTTTTTAATGGTAGCTACTGAATATCACTGGGGAATAATTGCATTAGCAAACGTACTGAATGTTGGTTTCAGGAGCAATAAATCATAGAAAATATCTTTAAATCCTTAAGATAGCATGACAAGAATTTAAATTTTATATGGGGACTGCATTTTGGATAAATCTGATACAAGTGCTTTAAGGCAGCTAGAACATTAGCATCTGCTGAAGCAATAAGAAACTGGGATGATGATTCATTAATATTTGTGTGCATTTACAAAACTTAAAACACCAAAATATTGATGTTGTTATTGTCGACATAACATAAAAACAAAAAACAAGTTGACAGGCAAATGTGCAGACTCCAAGATACATCTTCAGAGCATGCAACTAAAAGCATGTTTTTGACCTACCACAACCCCTGCTAATTATATACTCCAACTCAAAATCACACAATACTGGGGAAAGGGCATATTTTCTACCCCCAATATTGTAGTGATTGGAACCAGCTGTTTTGTCAACCAAATTGTGTCAACAAAACAGCTGTCAACTCTTCTTGTAGTTGAACACTTAAAAATAGATTTAGATATATAGCTATACACACACACACACACACACACACACATATATATATATATATATATATATATATATATATATGTATATATATATATATATATATATATATATTTATATATATATATCTATATATAAACACACACACACACACACACACACACACATACACACGCATACATACATATACTATTATACTTTTGGCATTCAAACTAGAACAGATATTTATCTTAGATTATTAACCTAAAATCTCAGTTCCTTTAAACCTACCACATACCTGGTATCTGATCATGATGTGCTCTTTTGAAACTAGTTCTAAAGAAAAACATATTAGAAAAATGTAAACATGATTCATTCCTACAAGACTAGATTATAAGAATTTTCATAATAACTTTCAGAGGAAAGACAGTCTATTGAACTGAGAATGAAAATATAAATATAAATATTATATAGTGCATTCTAAAATCACATCTTTATGTCAAGCTATTTATGTACTGTAAAACTAAACTTAAGGAATAGAATAAAGAATAGATATTCAACAAAAAATTAATCTGACTAAACTTAAACTACATAAATGAGAATTTTTATGGATATGATAGATTGCATAAAATGCCAACAGATACAAAAACACAAAATAGTAATGATGTGACAAAATGTAGACTTATTTCTTGAAATTTTGCACCAAATGGATTACATGTTATCCAACATAATAAAATTACTTAATAAATTTGACCATATTCACTTCATTAAATGCTCAGAGAACAATAGAAAAGTATATATGTACTCAGGTTATATTAGAAGAATCTAAAAGTACCACACTAAGCTTAATAGCATTGCCACACTGGTATCTGAAAAAAGAACATCTAGAAAGTTTGTTAATAACAACATTCCTAGTAAACCTTTAAAACAAAGCAAATATATATTATTAAAGCAAATTGGCAATCAAAATGTAATGGAATAAATAGAGAATACAGGGCTTCAATAAAATAGATTCTGAAAATGTATACATTTTTCCTACCTAAAGTAAGGCTATTACTAAAGTTTGTAATGATGCCCATTTTAAGAATATCCCTGTTTCACTGAGATATTCATTAATAGCTCCTATATTAAATAAATTCAAAAGCCCAAGTGCCAATACATCATATAGACAAGTCATACTAATGAATGTTGATCAAAGGTGTGCATCAATTTTTGTAGGCAAGCTAAAAAAATTCCTGAGTCAATAGATGAAGATCAAAGTAATTTTGTTGTCAGCAGACAATTTCAAGATAATATTAAAAGACTAATAATACTAATCAGCTGTATAGATAAAATTCATGATGAACTAGACAGAAAGCTTTTAATACCATAAATTAGATACTACTTGTAGTACTGTATAACTTTTCTTTTCTTAATATATTTTAATTTACTAACATTGTTAAATAATAATAATAATAATAATAATAATAAAACAGAAACTTAATCAACATTGGATCATTCCTATCAAGTGCAGTAGATAAGGGCAACAAAGAGGGCTGCTCATTATCACTTATGCTATTCTCATTATAGATATTTACATGCCATTTTGTTCTATCTATACAACATCTGATCGATGCAATAATAAGAAACTTGCAAATACAAGCCTTTAAAATAACAAATAATCAAGAAGCAAAAACTTTAATATTTGCAAATTAGGTCACTTTAACTCTTACAGATAAACAAACCTCTTTTCCTTCTGTTAAAAAGCTTACAGGCTTTGTTAGAATTAAAATTCAGTAATAATAAATCTAAATACTTGATTATAAGCCACAATGAGTATTATAGCGCATTATTAAAAGAGAGACATAACTTGCAAGGTAGAAACATAATAGAAATGCTTAGGAAAGATTCTTAAATAGAAAGGACAATAACTCAAGAAAACTCAGAAAGTATTATAGAAAATATAAATAAAATGATTACAAACTGGAATGTAATATTATTCACCTCTGTAGACAAAGATTACTAAAATCATTTTCTTTCAAAGATGTTTAACTTTTCTAAAACCACAGCTTTGTCTACTTCCAAATTTCAAATAAAAGAAGATAGGCAGAATGCCTTTCGACATCCCCACAGACATATCAAAATCATATTAGAACTTGGTATGGAGTAGGTTTAGGTTTTCCAAATATAGAAGCTTATATATAAGAATTAAACATCAAAATCATTTTACATTGGATAACAAGTGTTTTATAATTTAGATTGGAGAAATGACATTCAAATATCTGTAATAAACATAAAACTGACATATCAAAGTAAAACTACGCAGCTATAGATAATTTGGTAATGGAAGCCAAAACTTATCTCCACTAGCACATGTATACTCTATGTAAATCTTTCTCTCCTCTCTCCCTCTCTCTCTCTCTCTCTCTCTATATATATATATATATATATATATATAAAATATAATGAAAACTTTAAAACTTGTACATACATAAACATAATATTTAAAATGGATCTTTATGATATATCCACTCTATGTCACTACTGGTCTAATACAAACTATGAATACAACAAAATGATAGGTCAGAAATAAAGAAAATGAATAGCTTGTTATAATTGTATAGAAAATGTTAAAATAAAAGAAATGAAGACATACTAAGACAGTTCAGTTTATTCAACACAGAATGGTTAAACATACAGATATTAAGAGAAAATATTTTAGAAAAACTTCAAGGCTTTAATGATATAGATCTGAAGGGGTTTCCAAAATCTTTAGAGAACTTAAATAATATAACTTATTTACATCAAGAAAACTAATCAAACTTATTTAAAATATTGGCTTAAATACAGATAGTAATTATACATATTAGGCTTACATGCATACATATATCTGTGTAATAAATAACACCCCCCTTATTTTGGAGGATATAGGGAAATCTATACATAAGGCATTTTGTACATCAGAAAAAATATCTCAAATAAGCAAACAAAATTATCATCAATTGTGTTTGAGAAGGCCCCCCCAAAAAAAAATCACCTTGAAAGCTGGTTGGAACCATATTTTTGTACAATGACCATTACTAAATAATTATTGTGAGTGATTCAATCATTTTGTTAAGCCTTATGGGCAGATAGAGGGCCAGATTCAACAAAGCCTACACTAAGTGTACAATAAGGGTACATGATATGTATTCACACATTTTTTGTGCTTTTTAGTCACTCAGAAAGATTAAACTACACTTTGTGGTAACCTTTATGAATCCCTGTCAATAGTTAAAGGTGCAAGAATATCATTAGGAAAACTAAAATTAGGAGGCAGAAGGTGTGAGTTATGTCTGTGCTGTCTGTTCACTCAGAACAGTGTACACTTAGTGTACATTTAGTTTAGGCTTTATTGAATCTGGCCCCTTTTTCCTTAAACTTTTATAGTACATAATATCTTAGCAAGTACATGTATTAATAATACTCAGTATCCACTTCAGTGGAGTGTTTTAGCTGTTCCAAGAAAAAAAACAGATTAAGGTTTGCAAGTCAAAGCTTACATATTTTCTTTTCCTAATCAGTAATGTTCACAATAATGAAATATATGTATTAAAGTCTAGAAATAACAATTCTGGCCAACATTACCAGCTGTTTCAGACAATTATGAAGATGATGCCTCCCTAAATGATTGAAAGGTGAAGTTAGTTATGAATATGTTACTGATAAAATAAAAAAATAAAATTAATTTTAATCATTTAAATAGCTAAAAGGAGAACATTATGTATACAGTATAAATAGTTATTTAAGGTATTAAGAAATTTGCTTTCTTTTATATAGAAATATAGTTGGTAATTAATAGCTTGGATATCTATTTTTTTTTTTTTTTTGAAAATATAAATTTGATATTTTCTATTGGTTTGCATGTGCTTTGAATATTAAAACATGTGATTTTATTTATTGGCCCACTGACATAACTTTATCAGGAGATGGGCCTTCCAGTCCAGGATCCAATCAACATTTCCTTACCATGTAATCATTTTATGCAGAAAGCACTTAACATATGTTCACATTTCTGGAAACATATGCTTTTAGGTTCTTGCAGCAAGCTTAGAGGCTAGTCACCATTTAGACACTTGTATGCCAGTCTCATATGTCTGATCTTCTTACTGTTATGATCATCCTCACATATTTTAAGTGAATGTAAAAATGTTACAGTTGGATACCATGTAAAACATTGATCCACAATGGAAATGTTTTCGGGAGCTAAATGTATCTGTCAACTTAGTGTCATTGACTTTTATTTTGAAACTCAAGCTGGCCCCTCTACTATGTGCCAAACAGGTTAGACAAAGAAATTCAGACAGAAAAGATTCCTTGATAGTTTTATAAGTCAGACTTAGTTAATCTCTTTTGTAAGAGACAGAGTACACGCTAAGATGTTTAAATCTATATTTATAATCATATGATTATAAGCCCCAATATGTTATGTAGAGTAACACTATACTTTTTTAAGGTGACTAATTTTCTTAACACTATATGAACAGTAACTGCATTATACTCTATAACTAATGAAGTATTTAATGAAAGCATGTCTATCTTGGCTCGGTTAGTAATGCACTTCAGTATCAAATGAGAAACATATTTCTGAACTATAGCTGAGATGTTCTCATCAAAAGAAAACTGTGTTCACTCAACAGAGCATAAATCTTTGGCATTACATTTGCAGAAAATGATTTCTTTCCTCAAAGTAAGTATGAAACTGGGCTTCATTCTGCTGAAGTGAAAAAAGGGCATATGCTGCTTTTGAAAACTGTTGCAGCAGTACATACACTTTAATGAAATTAGGAACCATAACTTATCTTCTCTAAAGGTCACAACATTATGTTATTTGCCATGATTAAGCATGTTGGTCTTCACACTTCCCAAAGGAAATCACAAGGTTAGACTGTAAATGTTTGTTCACAATGTCAGGAAAAAATTAAAATGAAGATTACCCAAGACTGAGTTCGGCTGAGGCTGCTTATAACATGAACCCATTCTGAGCATATTGGGTACTCTCACTAAGTTTTCTGTTTCTACATCTGTATCTTCTCAAGCATTTGTCTTCCCATTTGATTGAGAACTATTATTTAATCAGCTTTTGAAAATGCCTTTTAAGCTTTTGTGCTTCAGTGCTACCTTAAAGTTTTTACCTTGGACACATGCATTCAATTTCTCACATCAATAACACTGCTTATAGCTTCTTTTCTGTTTAAGCATATTTTCTGTACTTTTGTTTCATCCCAAAAGGCTCCTGACCCACAGGCAACTGATCAGCAAGAGAACAACTGCTATATCATTTCAGCTATCTTTTTCACATCATAGTGCTTTAATGTTGGAACACTTGTACTAGTTTCCTGAGCATTTCAGATCTTCTGTTCAGATTTCATGTTCTAGGCTCCATCATCCTGTAGCAGCTTCCTTAGTGGCATAGACATATTAGGTTTAAACTTTGCAAGATGTATTATTCCTGTAAAGCTCTGTAATGACTTTGTATTACCAATTCTAGTTTTCTTAGTTAGGATTCTAATCCTCTGACATTAAAATATGACCCATGCATGTCAAATTTATCACTATGATTTCACATTTGCTGTTTTACAGTTTGATATTATTCTGTCTCAATCTGTTCAGCAACTGCATCAGTGTTTTGACATATTTTTAATGTGTCTGACTCCATGCTAAGTGATAACCAGTTATGCTTCCAACTCCTTCAAGCTTTCAATTACTTGGGCAAATGCTTTCTGTAATACATTTTTTGTTAATAAAATGCCAGACTGGAGTATGTGGAAGCATTACCTGCCCTTTGACATGTTACGTGAGCACAATTTAGAGCTTTCTCTGGTTCTGTCTGTCAACAACTCTGGTTTATATCAAATATTATGAAAAAACCAGCATTTGGCATTCTTGAGACTACTTCTTCAACTGTAAGAAAGAGGTAATGTTTTATTTCAACTACTTTATTCAGATATTGTGGAGCTACACAAATGCAAAATGTATTTTTCTTCATAACACTATCACACCATTCACACCAATCGCTTGGCTCAAATTGTTTCCTAATGATATGTAAGTTTTATATTCTCTTCAACTATTGCTCTATTTTACTTCTTAGTGGTAATTGTGCTATTATGCAGCATGCATCACTGGCATTTCGGCAAGTGTTATTTGTTTGTGATATTTATATGGAAAGCCTCCTATGTTTGTGAACAAATCAGCATAGTCACGCAATATATCATTGCTATTTTAATAACAGTATGCGTGATGTCTCTGTCATTGTATGAATATATTCAGACACAGCAGATTTACTTCTTTCAGACCAACTATATGAGAATGAGGACTGGGCTTCTTATTGCTGTACTGAGATGTCAAGCCAGATTATTATAATAATGTACAAAAATCTCTTGAGTATTTCTCAGACCCACCGCTTAAAATGTTGTAGTCTACACCTGTATCACATCTAAAATTTACAGTCTGCCCATTAATTTTTCATACATACTTCAATAAGCATCACATATACACTCATATCATTGCTTTAAGTGCATCTTAAGGCTTCATGTCATGGTATCAATTGTTTTCACTTCTGTAGTACTAAACAACAGTTAATTTCTATATTTTAACAAAAACATCCTTTTAAAATCTTTTTTGTTTTTGGATATTTTAGAAAACTGTTTTAAATCTGCAAATTTAATTAATGGATGACAATGCCTCTTCTTGCCATATATAGAACCATACTTACTGCAAACTTAAATTTCAGTGATGCAGTCTTTTCCCCAGATTCCTTCTTGGGGCCTTTCTTTTCTACAGTCCATTGTGATATGTTTTCTTCTGTTAAACCCATTAGTTTTACAAGTCAAGTCTTGAGTTTTTATTTCTGATTTATTCCTTGAACCAGAATTTTGTCTTACACACACTCATTTTCTTCATTTAATTATTTCAGCTGTCCACTAGTAATTTCATTTGCTCTGTACATATCTACATGTTTTGATAAAAGTCAGGTCCATTTCTCTTAAAAGGTTAAAAGGCTTCCACTTGTTTCATCATCTGTATGCAGAAGGATCCAGCAGCTCACAAAATTCACAGTCATTGGTCGAGTCTTTAGTTCAGTCATATAGGCATTTATAATCTCCATAGGACATTCTGTGCCTGTGAAGAGTAAATATTTAATAAGTGGGAGTCTTTGTAGACTTACAACCAATAGTAAACATGTTTAAGTGGTGTCATCTTCTGCTTCATAAAGGACATAAATTAGTTAAATGCCTTCCTGGCTGCTATAATTAACAGGCATATAATAGTATCTGCTCTCAGCAAATTATATGTGGCAGACAGAGTCTACAGTCTCACAATCTACACCACTTTGGCCAATTTATATCTGATGGTCTGGGCTTTAAATTCACAGTATTAGCACCAAATAATATGTAAGGGTCTCAAAAGCATGTCGTAAATGTGAACTGTTGCCTCAGCTAACAGTTAACACCCCCACATCCAAATAAAATTTACACTTTACAGCTATATATCAGAATTATAATCACTATCTACCAGAAATTTCACCCACCTTAGACTGAGCCAGTGTTTTCAGGCACAGTCTTGTCAACAGCAACTGAAAGCTGACCAAAATTATTTTGTACACAAAGACACATGCATTTTTTCTCAGGATGGGTTAATGATATCTTTTCAGTACCAACACCCGTTTCCTGTCTTTATGGTAATTCTAATATCAGCTAACTAGAACACATTAGCATTTCAAACACACAATTACTGTTTACCCTTAAATATATCATCCATTATATATTTGTATGATAGCAATAACTTGAACAATGACCCTTTGAAAGGATAAAAGACATTGGTTATTAGTGTACCATTCCAATGCACATACTATAATCTAATAAAACAAATCAACAGCCACAAGTAGTTGCAACTGAATAAAGAAGTCTTTACTTAAAATGAATAACATTGAGCATCACATCTGAAAAAAAATAAAATATACAAGATTCAAGCTTGCACTAAGAGGATACTAAATAGATGGCATAAATAAATATTGAATGCTCTTATCCTTCTGATTTGAAAGTTCAATCTGAGCTCTTTCTAGAAATGTGATCTACCTGCACAGTCCAGAAGCAGCATAGCAGCTTTCTTGGTAGTTGCAGTCTGTCTAGTTAAGAGTCCAAGACATTATTGCTTGTTTGGATTAAAAAGTAGATGATGTTCTTCTTGTTCGCAGGGTCTTTTAGCTCTGGTGAGAAGAGGTTTAGTTCAACAGGCTAGTGTCTAAATAAGGTAATTATCAAGGCATTGCAAATGTTTGCACATTTGAGTATGTATAGCTTCCTCATCATCAGTTTTGCAGTCTTTCCACTGAAAGCAATTAGGCTTGCCATTCTATCCATTTTTGCATATTTTATATGCAGTAGGAGTTACATCAACCACATTTTTTATGAAAAAAAATAGATAAAAATTACATTATTTTAATACAGCTTCTTCACAGCATGCTCCTTAGCAGCATTGCAGGAATATAGCATACTTTATATTTTCATCTTTCTCAGCTAATCTACTTGCAATGAGGAAATTACTCAAATTTCTGAATCCAAAATTTTGAGTTTTCAGTCAAGTTTCCTTCTTGATGCATATACATTCCTGTAGAGCCATACTTCCACTAAAAATTACATATCTACATAGACTCCTGACATCAAATATATTTATGATTTACGAAGGTAAATTTCTTATGTTTTCTTACATATTTCTTGACCTGTCATACTAAATCATGTCAGAAGGTTTAATAAATGTCACACAGACAACAGATGTGTGATAACTCCATGATCTTTATATTGCAAAGCTGAATTTTCTGGAACATGTGCTAAACACTGTAGCTTTCCAATTATTGCATGTAAAAGTGTCTGCCCATATCTTAACAAATTGTTTAATCAAATTACCAACACGTTTATAAGAAAAAAAATAGTTCTGCCAGACAAACCTAAAGTTATTTACTCCCAGTAAGTCAATACACCAAAAACCACTGGCAGTTCAACACCTTACTCAGATCATCAAGGAGTCTATTAGATTAACCATGCAGCTCAGCATGGATAATCTTACTTTTAGATTAACCCAAGTCTGTTAGCGTGGCTGTCAGTTTGGGTCAATTGTTCCTATTAGGAAGGTAAAACTTCAATATTTGAGGATGTACATAGTTTTGTGTGTTAGGTTTTTGGGGTATATTGGGGTGTTTTTTTTTTTTTGGTTTGAGGGCTTTCAATAAAAAGATTTGTAAGATGTGACATAGGCTCAAATGGATATGACAAGAAACAACTACATAAAAGGTCACCCTGCCAAACATTAGTGTGTACATGTAACACTGTTACAAATAAAAGTTGGAAATAATAACTTTTTAACATAATGAGCCTTTCAATATTCTCTTTAAATGTTAATGGTCTCACAGATATATACAATAAAGAAAGAGTAGTGAACTATATTAAAAAATGTAGAGTGCAAATAGCCATGCTACATGAGGCACATTTGGAACTAAATGAGCATGTGAATTTGATAAAGTTTTTCAGGATGGTTATTTGGTAGAATATCTCAGAAAAAGGAAAAGAGCAGTACTTATATGAAATGCAAAAGGAGCCCCAACAGTGATAGAGGAGGATAAAAAAGGATAATAATGGTAGAGATGGAGTACTAAGGAGCTACTGGCAGAAGAGGAGGATTACACTTGTATGTATTTATATTCCACCTAAAACTGCTATAATGGAGCTTAAGAAAATTCTGGGAGAAATAATCAGCTTTCAGCAAGGAGTACTACTTTAGGTGGGGACTGAAATTTGGTTTGCAACAGTCAAGATATGTCTGGGGGGCTCATAAGGGAAATATAACAAAGTAGGGTAGACTTTTGAAGAAATTTATGAAAATGTTTGGCATGAAAGATGTGCATTCAGTACCAGGAGTTCGGAGTGAATTTACATGTTATTCTCCAAGATACAAAAACTGGGCTAGGGTAGACAGAATTTATATTTCATAGGAACATGTGCACATAATTGAAGAAAAAGTAACCAGTAAATATTTCAGATCATGCGCTAGTAATAGCTAAAATAAAAACACAAGGTAATGAAAAAAATGGCACAATGGCACTTTCCCACCTATCTGCTAAAAAGAGAGGAATTTAAGGAATGGGTTTTGGAAATTATTCAGGAGCTATTAGAGAAGATAGACTTTTCTTCTGAAAAGATAGCTAGGGAGTGGAATAAAATTAAAGTGGACTTTAAAAATATGGCGGAAATAAAAGAAAGAGAGAGATGGTTAAGAAGCAACAATAATTATTTAGAGGGAGTGATAAATGGTAAGTACTTAGGAATAGGAGGAATCTCACAGAACAAGAAGAGGAGAAATTGCAGAGTGCTAAGCAGAAAATAAAGGATTATCTCGATAATATGCATAAGTTTAGAAAGATTGCTGTTAAGCAACTGTTTTTGACAATAATGCCAGAGCATAAAATCTTTAGCACAATGACTCAGGCAACAGAAAGTACAAAGGGCCGTTGCCAAGCTTAGGTAGCCTATAACAATGAAGATAACAAGAGATCCTGTACAAGTACTAGAAACATTTCAGAAATTTTATGAAAGTCTGTATAAAGCAGAGAAATATGAAGATCAAGAAAAGGTACAAATGGAGATGTTTATGGAAGAATTAAATATGCCAAGGTTAGAGTTAGATAAGGCTCAATTACTAATAGCTAGGATAGGAGGAAATGAGATAAAAATGATGATGTATAATTATTAACTATTCAACAGGAAAGTCACCATGAATAGAGGGCATTCCTGAGGAAGTTTGGAAGCTAGGAGGGAAAAACCTGATATCAATCTAGAAGGTTTTAACAATATTTTGATCGGAAGAGAAGCACCAACTTCCTTGAAGAAAGCGGTGGTGGCTATAATGCCTAAAGAGGGTAAAGACCCATCATATCTAGCTTCATACCGGCCCATTTCAATCCTAAACCATGATTATAAGTGTTTATGTCTATAATGGCTAAAAGAATGGCAAAGATTATGCCAAAATTGATAGACATGGATCGATGTGTTTTGTGGACGGCCCAAACATTTGACAACATTAATAGAATATTGATGATCCAGAGGGATGCTGAATGTAAGAAAATACCACTGTTGTTAGTGGGTCTTGATACAAAGAACAGAGTAAGCTGGGCAACAGAAGCATTTGCATTCCTTGAAAAAATTATAATGTTGATTAGGAGGATATATGAGGGATCAGAGGTGAAAATTAAAGTGGGTGGATTCCTCTCTGATAATTTCTGTTTAAGCACAGGAAACAGGTAAGGGTGTCCTCTTTCCCTTTATTATTTGCACTATATTTAGAAATATTGGCAAAGAAAATAACAGACTCAGAAATTCAAGATATAATTGGTATGACAGTCAAAAAAGTCTATCTCTATCTGCAGATGATATTATTTTAAACCTGATAAAAACCAGACAAGGAAATTACAGTTTCATGGAACATTTTAAGGCAATTTCAGATCTTTTGGGGGTACAAAATTAATAAAGCTAAAACAAAGACAATAGCTGTAAATTATGTATCCATGCACAAATTGGTTCAGCAATATCCATATTTATGGACAGGATAAAATGAAGTACTTAAGGGTATGGATTAAAAGAAATTCTGGTGGGGCAGCTAAGGATATGTGGGAAGAGACTAAACAAAAGATAATACTAAAACTGAGAAATTGGAAGCTCTGTTATATGAATATGGACAGCAAGATACAAGCAGTTAAAATATTTTAGTCCCTTTAGTTTTATACACAGATCAGGCATATTTTTATCAACCAGAGGAGAAGTTGTGGATAGCAATTAATAAGCAGATGAAGGATTTTATCTGGGAGGGGAAGACAAGAGTCAAGCTGGATAAGCTGATTCTTCCAACTAAATAAGGTGATTTGGGATTACCTGATTTGAAGGGGTATTTCAGAGCTATACTGTTAAGGTTCCTATACATAGCCCAAGCAAAAACCCATAATTCAAAGTGGAAAGGGATGATGATGAAACATGGGTGAAGTTCAAGAAACAATGAGAGACTGGGATTTTTAAATCAAATCCTTAAGGGGAATAAAAATAACCATTCAGAATATTAATTTATAAAGTAGCAGAAAGTATTCTAAGAATTGTCAACACAGGAAGGGAGAAAGGTAGATTCTGCTGATAGGGATGACTGCAATTAGGGATGCAGACAATAGGCAAGAGGGAGCTGGAATTTACTGGAGTAAACTGGTAAAACAACTAAGGTATTGGGAGCAAATAATTAAAGAGGGAAATGTAACAGAATAGGAAAAGGTCAATAATTTATTTGGACTTCAGGATAGATATTGCCTTCCCTATCGAGGATTGATATCAGAGTATAGGCAAAGAGAAATGGATCCTAAGCAAAAGACTAGCACTGTCAGACTTTTTAGTGGAATCTAGAACAGAAGCTGCTGTTAAAAAAGGAATAATCAGTAGAGCATACAAAATGTTGCATGATAACTGTAAGAATCAATCACAGGAGGTTAGAAAGGATTGGGAAGAGAGATTCGATAAGTAATTCACAAAGAAACAATGGGGAATATATGTAAGTCTCCCAAATATGGAACAAAGTCTAGAATACTTATTACCTTTGCTTGTGTTTACATAGGTATTTGTATACCCCAAGTAGACTCAAAAGATTTTTTTCCCTCAGGTAGGCAGCAAATATTGGAGGTGTGATGTGGAAGAAAGAGGTAAATGGGAACATATTTTCTGGGAGTGTAATTAGCTACCATACTTTAAAAATCCCCCCCTGCAGACTGCTCTTTCAGAGGTACTGGGGAAGAAAAAATGGTGCAACTAAGGAAATTATGTTTTTTGAGCTATGATACAGAATCAACACTGCCTAGACATAGTAAGGCCTTGCTGATTCTAATTATGGTGGCTGCCAAAAAAGCAATTACTAGAAAATGGAAATCAAAGTCTAAACCAACTTTACTAGAAGTAATGAATATAGTCACAGAGATAAAACAACTGAAACTGGGGTCTTTAGAAAAGGGTAGGAGCAAATTACATAGGAAAAAATGGGAACTTTGGGAACAACACATGCAGAGAAGGGATAAGGTTTAAAAGAAGGCAGGGTTTGAATGACCTATGTTATGTTTGACTGACAATGACTAGATAGATTATAATGGATATATAATATTTGCAACTACAATTATGTCAACATGGTTTGTGATGTATAATGTTTGCAACTAAAATTATGTCAATATGGTTTGTTTTCATTTATATAAATGTATTGATTGCCTATGTCATATGTGATAGTTTATTAAAGACGTTTCTGGTTTAAAGAAAGGAATCTATTAGATTATATGTAAAAGCAAGGAATCACATTATTTCTAAGTTTAATTATTACTAATAGGAAACATAGCTACATTGACAATATAACACCTTAAAATTATATGAGTGATTACTGATCACTACCTAAGTGTCATCCAAAAGGGTTTACATCTCCAAAAGATCAGTTATCACCACAGAAGAAAATGTTATGTGAACTACAATTTAATTACAAAACAACCTTTTATAACAAACACAGCTAGTTTAGATTGTGAGAATTCTTTGAAAAATAATGATTCCCATTAAAGATAAGAAGCATTGATGACAAATGCCCTTGTTTTTCAACAATAATACACTGATTAGTTCAATAAATAATATACTGATAGAGTTCAATTTGACTCTGCTAAGGAGAAAATAAGAGGTGTCAACTGCTTACATAAATGTTTTCTGTAAAATGCAAAAAAAATAAAGGAGGCTTAGCTCATAATACAGAAAACAAGCTAGACAAAGACATTTTCAGAGCACTCAAAATATGTGATGTGGTTCAATGTGATTCAATACAACATGTCAACAAATAAGAGACATTTAGATTCCATATCTAATGGCATAAGACTCTTATCAGAGTCCTTACAGTTAGAGTTCAGCAATAAAAATATATTTATTATTAACTCAGTGTCTCTTGTAATGTTATTAAGGTACTACAACAACTACAGGGCAAAATCAGTCACTCACACAGTGACCTTCATCCAATTTTTCTCAGCATGATAGCCACACCAATTACCAAACCAATGATAAGCATTACCAGTCAGTCATTTACCACTTGTTGTGTACCCCTGGCCACCCACTTTAGCATCCAATAATCATTCTCATTCCTAAAGTGCCAGTTTAAAAATAAATCAATAACTATGGACTAATTACTAAATTATGGTCTACTATAGAAATACAAGGAAGACTGTTTATCCTTAACTGTTTGAATACTCCATAAAATATATATTTTCTATCCATTCATAGCCTAGATTTAGAGACTTATAGAATATAAACAGCTAATTATAACATTACTGACACAATAGATGTAACTCATTGAAATGGATACTGTACTGCTAGAACTTTTGTTAATTTACATACAGTTTTCAAAGCAGTGGATCATAATCTACTGCTAAAAGTCTGCAATACTGTTCTGTTGATGACAGGCCCTGCTGGTGATTTAGTAGATGGTTGAATATTATGTCTTCAATGCAAGGCTAAATAATAACTTCTTAGATCAAGGAAAAATGTGGTATTGTTTTCAATGCTCAATTCTAGGCATGTTATTTGTTAAAGACTTTTTCATTGTAAGTTACATGCTCTGCAGTTAATTTGATCATGATGAGGTAGGTCAGAATGTCCGCTGTAGTCCAGGAAGTTCTTTAGCAAGACTTTAACTTTATTTGAATCTGGCTTTCCACAAATAATTTCATACCTAATCCCAAAAAAGTTAGAGCTTGCCATTTGGAACCCACTAGAAACTAGATCATGTACAGAAACTGATTGTTAATTAACCAGCTAACAAATCGGTAACTTGGGTACTTGGCCATAAATATCTACATTTACTACCTGATCCCACTTTTCATGCAAAATTAACATTGAATTGTTTTGATAACATTTTCATTCAGATGTTTGCTATAAACTGTTGAGTCATTTAACAAGAGAGGCTAGAAAAGTGATAGGAATGAGGGATTTGTGGCAGGATGTGAATTCTGTCTAACAATTCTGGCACCTCAATCTATACAGGAAATATGCAATTAATTCAATATGCAGTAATTAAGACATGTGATTTTATTTTTTCATCTGGCAGTAGGGAACATCACCACTTATCTACACACACACACACACACACACACACACACACACACACACACACACACACACACACACACACTACACACAGTAAGGTTGTTTCAAATTACATCCAGGACTAGCCTTCTTTAAATATCTTGGACATTTAAATCAGGTCATTACTCACCACTGTTTCAAAAATTGTCAGTTGTTATCCAACATTATTCACTAAGATCTGCAGACCAAGCTACTCTTACACTGAAGTACCTACATGCACCAGACAGCATTTAGAATGGCTGTGTCAGCCATTAGGAATAATACACCTATTTATCTGAGAAATGAGGGAAACCTGTCATCATTCAAGAAAGCAAACAAACCAAAGTGAATATGCGATCAAGACCCAAGGAAAGCATTACGCACACTAAAGTGATGCTAGTTTTAGCACTTTTATCTTTCTTTATTTAAAGATTACATCAAAACAATAACAATCTAGGTTACCCGAAGTTTAAATAACCTCAGATAAAATCACACGGTATCAAACTCACAAATTTAAACCAATAGTTACAACAATAAGACAAACATACATATGTACAAAAATGATCATGCTGTTGCTGAATAATCATTTAAAAAACAACAAATATTAAAGTTTAAAATGAATAAATTATTGAAAGGGCTGTGATAAAAACATAAGTAAACCTAAGCACCCTTTCAAAATGTGCGTTCTTAGCTTTAAAATCCATTCATGTTCAGACTGTCATTCAGACCAGGTGATTTAGAAGTGTTTAATCTTAGCTGCCTTTTCAGTTCATTCACTTCCAATCTATACTGCTGGTTGCCACCCATCTCAACTAAAACAACTCTGTCAACTACCAAAAACATAAAGTATTTAAACTTGTGACATATTTATGCATGCTTGTATAAAGCACTAATAATATTATTATTTTTTATGAATACTATAGTTTTCATAGTCTAAACTAAATGTATACTTATCATCCGTAGCTTACTGGCTTTTGTTATATACAAACAAATTACTTACACATGTTGATTGTTATTTATGGCCATCTTTGCAACTCTTTGGAACTCTCTGCTATACTGTATCTTTTTTAATGCCTTTTGGTCCAAGTCATGGCTGAAAAAAGAGTCGAAGGACCATTTTATATACACAGTTAACAAACAAAGAGTAAATGATCATTGTAATTTTTGGATCACCTTTGTCTTTGCTTTTTTATTTTATTTATTTATTTACCAGGAAAGTCTGACTTTGAAAGAGACAGTTTTTAATGGAGCCCGAAGAGAAACACTCCAGATGCATGGCTTGGTAATGTGGGAGGAAACTGGAGCACCCGGGGGAAACCCACACGAATGCAGGGAGGACATGCAGACTCTGCACAGAAGGCACTCCAGCCAAGAATTGAACCAGAGAATGTCTTGCTGTGAGGTGACAATGCAAACTGCTGCACCACTGTGCCATCTATCGTAATTATCTAATAAATTATACTATTCAGGTATGGAAATACTAGTGCACCTAGTAACCATAAAGCATTTTAAACCTTGCCTTATATAGAGTCTCTGAGAATTTGAATATGTACATCAGGATCATACTTCCAGTTGTAAAATTTTATGGGACATATTAATGTATGTATGCATGTATAGTAAGATAAGGTTGTAGGCTATGCAAAAAGATATCACAGCAGGAGCAAAACCAAATAACTTTCAAGTCTGTTTATCTACACTTGCTAACAAAATTCAGAAATGTGGAACTATATAACAATTCTCAAAATTACAAAACTAGCAAAATTCAGAAATGTGAAACTTTTTATAACAATTTTGAAAATTATGAAAAAAAAAATAGATTACAACACTTAATAGATAAAAAATCAATGTCTTTGAAACAACTATTAATTCTCTTCACTGGTTTGTAACGCTTATAAACACAAATATTTAGGTTGACTTATCTGAGAAATCATATTAAAAGTGTATATAAGGCAGACACTAAATATCTGGACATTGATATTGAAAGAATATTAACTCACTATTAAAACTTACTTTCAAGCACAATATTCCAGTGAAGACACAGTATGCAGATAACACACTCTTAGATTTTCTTAGTAATAGCAATCTAAAGACCATTTCTCTAGACTATGTAGAAAAAAATAAGACCTATTCAGAATAGCACAACTGCAACTATATATTAACCCCCAAAGTGGTCCACTGGCATTGCAACTGAAATATATTACAAATTACCACTGTCTCATCTGAATATGTTTCAACAATATTTAGCAATATGTTAACCTTTAACAATAAGGTTAAACATGTTAACCTGAATAGATTAATAATAATAATTATTATATAAGTAATAGGTTAGTTTAATAGGTTTAACAGGGTTCTGTCCTGAGACCTCTCCCAGTAAAAGCCAATACCAAAAGGCTCTGGCGGACTACATTTTCAGATGACTGCAAGCTAGGAGCAGTTATTGAATCCCAAATTACTTAGCCATCCTGCAGGAAGGTTTATCCCAAATAAATAACTAGTGCCAAACAAACTAAATGCCAAAAAATGCATTATTGTATCCTTTGGAAAGCCATCTACTCCAGGGAACTACAACACTGACAATAGTAGACCCAGTAGTTCAGGAACTGGGAACTTATGTGAAAAGTGACCTAACTTTTGACCAACATGTGTCCACTGTTGTAAGAAAGTCATTCTGTATTGCACAGTTTATAAACAAAGGGATTGTGCCTAGATCTAAGGTTGTCATTGTTCCCCTTTGCTCAGCTCTCATTAGGCCAATCATTGATTATAATGCCCCCTTAGGCACATATCTATCCAGACTCATGTAACAACTGAAATGCCCACAGATATATCTTACTAAAAGGACACAAGACCTAAACAACATATCCTACAATGAATGACTCAAAGCCCTGTCAATATACTCAGTATCCTACAGACTGGTAAGAGGTGACCTGTGTCTGGCATACAAAGCATCCTCTGACCCATTATTGATGAATTTACTGTACATCAGTAAGTCAAATGGCATCAGAAATACTTGATCTAGAGAGCTAAACCTTTTCTACAACATTGGCAGAATGGTTTGGAGGGATAGGTACATCTTGCAGGGGATACTGCTGTTCTGGAACAGACTCACCATCTACATAAAATAAAGTTTATCCCTATCCATATTCAAGCACAACAGTGTGGATGGGAAACAGAAAATTTACCCCTGGATTGCCCCCTTTACTACTAATGGATGCTTTATCCCATGCATGGATCCCCTCAAATTATCTATGTGTGATCTCAATTATTCTAATTAGGGGTGATATATAATTATTGACCATAGCATGGGTAAGGCCAATCTATAACCAAATGGTATAGGTTATTTCAAGCACAAAAAAGGAAACTGGTTAGGCTTAAAATGTCCTGCAAGGGCAGCTAGCCTAGTACTTACCTATGAAGCTATGAATAGTCCAAATGCACATCAATAGTCTTTGGCCATGAGTCTTACTAAACATTGCAAAATCATAAGTTTCTATTCTTCATACAGACCAATAATGCTTAGAAAGGATCTACTGCAGGTGCTCACATGCTATTAGCTTACAACACACCTATTCACTACCAATTGTTTGAAAAAGCAAGTGATTGAACTCACATTAGCCGAATCTCCCATGTCTATGTAGCCCTCCCATGACCCAACCAATATAAAACTATATAGTCATACTAAAACCTAAACTCTGACCCTAAAAATCCCACCCAGGTCTCACCCTAAGTCCTTACTCACTTACCCTAAACCTCCTCTCTCTAGCCTTAATCTTAAAGTCCCTGATCACTCCTTAAGCTTAAAACACCAATCCTCCAAATCTAAATTCCTCGAGCACTCCTGAACCCTAAACTCTCCTCCTACTCCCTGACCCTAAAACTCCCTTCCCATCCCTAAGCCAGTTTTCAGTTCCAAGACTAAAAAAAAAGCCTTTTACACCATTAGTAACATTGAAAAATGTTCTTTTAGCTCTAAACAAAACATAATCATCAGTACAATTTTATGGATTTAATATCATCCTTGCAATATACTTCCTACAAAGCTCTTAAAATAGGATCATATATCAGATTTGGAAAAGATATGAAACAATGTTGATCAGTGCTCCCGATCTTATTTGCATTGTTCTTCAAGCCAACAGCACAAAGTATTAGAGAAATTGGGAAGATACTGAGATTTGTGCTTGTGTAAGGGAAATATAAAGTCTCTCTGCATATGGTAACCTTATTTTTGTAATTTATTCAAAAACTTTGTCTTTCTTTTCCAAGCTGCTAGGTCTACATTTTGAAAACTAAAAATAGTTACTGCTAACCTTTGTTGTCTTCTCTTCAGATAATCTTAAATCCAAATGTGGTATCAGCTGGAATCATTTGATAATGTATTATTTAGAAATCAGATTATCCACTACTTTGCAAGCATCAAAAACACTTAATGTAACCATAACTGAGTTATCAGAGGCCAAGATCAAACATTGGCCTCAGCTTTTCATCCCTTTTCAACAAAGAGTAATACTACCTGACAGCCAATGATGTAGAAAAATAAAGCCCTGATTATAGTCTAAGCGACACTTCAGTTTGATTAGTGGTTCAGGAATCTGGCAGTGCTGGCAGGGAGGACTGGCATGCCTTTCTTGGATGAAGAGGTCTTAGATGGAGAGAACCATTCACTGAGACTTCTGGTGGAGGCCAGGACTTAGAAAGATTGCCAGACTGGAAGTGTGGAATGGCTATTGATGAGTGCTTACCCTTGGACTTGGAGCAGGCATGTCCTCAGAAGCCACCCCTCATTATTTGCCCAGATTCTAATGAAGAATGTCAGCACACAGAGTTTTGGGTGATAATATAATGTGCATGATAGGCTTTATGATGCTACCATCGTCTAGCTTCCCTCCAACTCCCATACTATTCTTCACCTCCCCTTCCCTCCCTAGCTGTGATAGCCCTAACCAAGAAGTATACTGAAAGATAACTCTTTTCCGACTCCCCTTCCATTCTGTCCAGGTAGTCCATTCAGGGGATTGTACTTGAGATTAGAAACAAAATGTATTTCCAAGGTGCATTTTTGCATGGCAGCAGTTAAATCGTTACTGCCAGCTAAAGATGATAGAACATTACACTCATCAACAGAAATATGCATAAGAAGTTATTTTGCATAAAATGGTAACCATATTGTAGCCCTGTACAGTTGTATTTAGTACCAAACAGTTGCTACATGCAGCCCCCATCCCCATATCTGAAGTTACCACCTGCCGTTGTAGTTGTCTTCCATCTTTTCCACATTAAGCACATGTTACATCTCGCAATCCCTCCCTATCATTGCCCTGATCTTCCATATACAGTACCAAAGTATGTAACTGTAAAATTGTTCTTCCTCAAAACTAGCACACAATATTTTTTTTAACTTTTTATTTACAAAATGTTTCATAAAATAAAAGACAGCACAACAAGTCCAACAAAACATACATGCTTGACTCCAGCTGTTTGGTTTTGTGAAGGGTAGATCCTGTATATTTAATCTGATGTTTTTTTTCCCAAAGGGGTTATGTAGGCTGTAAATAGTGGCCATACAGTGGAGGTGGCATATCTTGACCTGGCTATGGCCTTTGATACCATTTCCATGCTGGTATGATATAAAAACAAAATGTTTTAAAAAAAACAACCCATATATTGTAAGATGGATAGCAAACTGGTGGAAAGACAGAGCCCACACAGTCTGAGTTCCAAGCACCTTATCAGAAAGTATGAAATTGACAAATGGTGACCCACAGGGCTTGATGCTGGGACCTCTCCTTTTTGTCATTTACTTCTCAGATCTCCAAGTAGAAAGCCAAGCTCTCTGGCTAACAAACATTACAGATGATTACAAACTGAAGGTTGTTGTTAAGTCATATTATGATATCAAAACCCTCCAGAATGAACTTGCCCTAGCAAACTCTTGGTGTACTAAAAATGGGCTCAAACAAAATGCTAAAATGTGATTACTTTTGGTAAACTGCCCTTTTCATCATTCCATGTAGACAACACACCTCTACAAAATGAAAATATAGTTAGGGACCTAGGTAATTCAGATGATAGTTGCCAGAAAATAATTTTATTTAGCCGAGTTAATTGCCAATGGAGTATAATCAAGGTCTAAAGATGTAATCACTCCCTTTTACTCAGCATCAATCAATTCAGTAATTGAGTACACTGCCCCCTTTAGGATGTATCTCACTAAACAAATCAAACAATTGGAAAGACAATAAAGGTTCCTAACAAGAAAGATCACAGGCCTAAAGTTCCAGTGCTATCAAGAGAGGCTGGAAGCTCTATCCCCTTATTCAGTGTCTTACAGACCTTTGAGGGGGGAGATCTTGCATGTCATGTCATTAGAAAACCAACTGCTCTGGACCTCTTGTTTCTCTGCAAGTCCAATATTTCCACCAGTACTAGAACCAAGGACCTAAGTATTCACCAATAAATAAATAAAACATGAGGGAAAGATAGACTTATAACCTAGTACCTCCCAAACCTCTGGAATATACTTCCCCTGTATGTTAAGTAGTGTAGCTTTAAATATAAGTAAGGCCAGTGTGCCAAAATGTCAAAACCACTAAACGATCAAAAAAAGAAGTTATGTACTCACCATAATGTTCCATCTGAGTAGTTCTACTTCATTTGTCTTCAACCTGTGGGATACCGGATCCATATCGGATCCGAGCCGGCAATTTCACTAGCATCTGCTCCGAGCTCCAAGCTCCTCCCCTTACCCATAATGCATCTCCACTACCTTACAACCCCCAGATCAGGTTTGCTGACCCTTATACTGAAAACCCGACCTGAAAAAATACTTTATGACCTGCAACTGCAGCCTGCAGGCTGTTCATATGACAAGGTCAGGGGTAAGGAGGGAGGGATGGTTGAAGACAAATGAAGTAGAACTACTCAGATGGAACGTTATGGTGAGTACATAACTTCTTTATCTGAAGTAGTTTACTTCATTTGGTCTTCAACCTGTGAGACAGGGTCCCCAGCTACTAAACTCCTGGGTGGCCCTCATGGAAGGATATTCTGGAGCACAGCGGAACCAAAGGATACTCTCCTTCTAGAAGTCAAATCCAATTTGTAGTGAGAAATAAAGGTATGAGATGAGGACCAAGTAGTTGCAGAACAAATATCATCTAAATGAGACTCTAGACCAAAAGGCCACAGAAGTAGCCATGGACCTAGTGGAATGAGCCTTCACCTGACCCGAAGGAGACATACCTTTATCCTTATAGACCTGAAGAATGCAAACGGAAATCCACCTAGCAATAGTGACCTTGGAGGTAGGTTTACCCAAAAATGGTTTAGAGAAGGACACAAACAACTGATCGGATTTACAGAAGTTTTTGGTCCTGTGTAAATAAAATTGTAACTGTCTATGAACATCCAACAAGTGGAGTTTGTATTCAATTTTGTTAGCAAAGTTAGGGAAGAAGACAGGTAAATTAACGGTCTGCTTGATATTAACTTGTGACGCCACCTTAGGAAGAAAAGACGGATTGGTCCAAAGGGAAACCCTATCTTTATGGAAAATCATGTATGGAACTTTGATGGACAAAACTTGTAAAAGCTGAAACCCTTTTAGCAGAAGTGATAGCCACCAGGAATACCATTTTCCAAGATAAAAAGTTAAAATCTGTGGTTGCAGCAGGTTCAAAATGTGGAGCGACCAGAGCTTGAAGAACCATAGTAAGTTCCCATGGGGGAACAGGATCCTTGACCAGAGGACATAACAGAAAAGTTCCTTTGATAAAGGCTTTACAGAGTCTGGAGGAGGCCAGGGAGGCAGAATTCTCACCCACATGACAATGAGAAATGGCAGCCAATTGAACTTTGGATAGTAGAAGAACTAGCTCCCTGTTGAAAAATATTGGCTAGGAAATCAAGAATGGCAGAAATAAGAGCCGTGAAAGGCTCTAAACTTCTTTGAGAAGCCCAAAACGAAAAACGTTTCCATTTGCTGTGGTAAACCTTCCTGGCTGAAGACTTATGAGCAGCCACCAGAATAGACCTGACTGAAGAGGATAATCCAGGAGTCCTAGCAATCAGGGGAACTGGAGCAGCCAAGCCATGAGCTTCAAACTGTCCAGGTTCAGGTGAGGAACCCCCGATTGGTGTGAAATCAGATCCTGAATGGGATTCAAGATCCAGGGCAGAGCCAGAAGATGAGACCAAAGGAAGAGAAACTATACCTGACGAGGCCAAAACAGGGCAATGAGGATCACTTTGCTCCCCAGTCAATGAGCTTTCTGTAAAAACCACGGAATAAGAGGTACCGGAGGGTAAGCATACAGAAGACCGGGAGGCCAAGCATGGACTAGAGCATCTCTGGGGACTCTCCGAGCAGGGGGTTCAGAGTAAAAAATTTGCTGCACTTCACGTTGGAAGGAGATGCAAAGAGATTGCAGCAAGGCTGACCCCACTCCAGAAAGATCTGCTCCGCAACTGAAAGATTCAGAGACCACTCGTAAGGCATCAGAATAGTCCGACTTAACCTGTCCGCTAGAATATTGGACCATCATGGAATGTACATTGCTATGTTGATATGAGAAAGCGACAGGTGGAGATCACCCATTCCCACACTTTCATGGCCTCCCGGCATAGGGGGTAAGATCTGGTCCCTCCCTGTTTGTTGATGTACCAGACCACAGACATGTTTTCTGATTGAATTGCAATGGTTCTCAGAGGAAGAAAGGCATGAAGGGCCTGCAACGCCAAAAGGACTGCCCTCATCTCTAGAACATTTATGTGCAAGCTGGTCTCGACAGGGGACCACAGGCCTTGGACTGTCCTGCCCGAACAATGCCCCCCACCTGAGTAGGGAGGCATCCGTGGTCACTGTGGCTTGGACAGGGGCTGAAACAAAGGGTCGTCCCACCAAGATCTCCGGAAAGGACATCCACCACAGAAGGGATAACCGACAGACTCGACTGAAGTCTACTGGATATGATAAAGGAAGTTCCAACAGGGACCATTGTAAAGCTAGTGTCCACTGTAGAATTCTCATATATAACCGGGCGCATGGAAGAAGTGTTATAGTCACTGCCATTGAACCTAAGGCCCTCAACACTGATTCTGATGATGGAAGAAGAGAATGGTAGATCAGAGAGACATGCATCCTCAGGTTTTGTACTCTCTCCGAGGTCAGGCAGATTTTGCACTGTTAGGTGTCTATCCTTGCCCCAATGTAGTCTATCACCTGGACAGGATTTAGAAGTGATTTAGATGCATTGATTGTGATCCCCAAATGCAGAGCAAGCTTTAAGAAATAATCCCTGGTTTGAGATAGTAGGAGCCTGGTGGGAGCAGTGAGGAGCCAATCGTCCAGGTACAGATAGACCTGAATCCCCTGAAGCCTCAGGTGTGCCACTACTACCACCATCACTTTGGTGAATACCCTGGGAGCTGTGGTGAGACCAAAGGGTAGGGCTTGAAATTGGAAATGATTGACTCTTAGCCTGAAGTGAAGGAACCTCCTGGAGCTTCTGTGCATCTTTATGTAATAGTAGGCATCCTGAAGTCTAACAAGCACATCCAGTTGCTTTCTTGCAGGTATGGTATGATGGACTGTAGTGTGACCATCCAGAATTTTTCTTTGGCAACTGACAGGTTCAGGGTAGATAGATCCAGAATGGGCCAAGTCCCCCATTTTCTTTGGCATGAAAAAGAACCTGGAGTAGAAGCCTTATCCAGACTGATCTGAGGGGATGGGTTCGATGGCTCATTTTCCTAGCAGTTCGGAAATTTTCTGTGCTGCTGCCTCCCTTTGCACGGGGGGGATACATCTGGGAGGTGTTTGGGAGTTTTGGGAGGAACCACAAAGGGGATAGTGCATCCTCTGAATATGATCTTAAGCACCCAGCAGTCTGATATTATGGACTCCCATACCACCAGGTGCAATGATAATTGTCCCTCGCCTGCCTCCAGAGTAGAGCAATCGGGCAATCCATCAGGGTTGCTGTCCAGGCCTGTCTGAGAAAGGTTCTCAAGACCCAAAATTCCTTGGACCCCTCTGCCTCTGAGTCAGCATCTATCCTGTCCCCCTCTGCCTCTGGGGGGAAGAAGAGCCCTGAGTGTCCCAAGAATACTGTGACTTCCAGAACCACATCTTCTTTTGCCCTCTCTGATTCTGGGAAAAGGATCTTTGAGGGTTCGAGAAGTGGATTCTGACAGCAGACAGTGTCTTCCTGTCCTTCTCACTCTGTACTAAAGTTTTTTTGACAGTCTTACCAAAGAGAGTAGAGCCATCATAGGCTAAGGCAAAGGATGCCTTGAAAGGTTCTAAAAACTGACATAGTCTGAGTCAGGCATTGTGCCTCGTGGACACGCTGGACCCAGCCACTCCTTCAGTAGCATGTTAAGGAGTCGCATGGATGTGTTGGAGACTGCTTTCAAAGTGGGCATCCTCATGGAGAATGAGTCCCTGTCCTCCTGTGACATGGACTTAGGGGGAGACTTAGCCAGCTTCTTGACCAGGTCACACTGGAGTCTCGTGATGTGCGCTAGGTAGTACAGCACCCTAATGGAAAAGGTTGCTGACACATAAACCTGCTTCCCTAAGCAGTCCATCATCCATGACTCTCAATCAGGAGGATGAACCGAGGAACTCTCTTGGGCTAGTTCCTTTTTTGTGGCTGCTGCTACCACCAGAGCATCTACAGGGAGCCCTTATTCCACGCTGGTCTATCTGATGGTGGACTCAAGATCTTAGGATGTTTAGGGATTGGTTCCATGGTGTCTGGCTCCTTCCAGGCCCATGAGGTGACCAGGTCCACCAGGGGATCTGCGGGAGGGGACACCCAGGAAGTAGATGGGCCCATGCCGAAAGCCTCCAGGAACACAGACTCATCAGAAGAAGGTTTGGGGGTAGACCAACCTCCCCATTGGCATAGGATTTCCATGATTTCTCCAAAAGAGACATCCTCAGGAGGTGACCTGGGGGAACCTTCCCCATCATCCAAATCCATGTCCTAGGTGAGGGACTCAGGGGAGTCCAAGTGCCTCTTCTTACACGTATGATTGTGAGGCACATCTCTGGTGGGGCTCTCCGGGGGAACTCGCAAGCCACTTGTTCCGCAGGAGGAACTATCTGGGGGTCCCTGAGCACAGGCTGTCCCTCTGGTAAAGTGATGGGATTCGTCAGGGCAGAATCAGAGGGGATAGTCAGGGGTCTCGATCCAGTGGAGACAACCCTTTCTACTATGTCGAACACCGAGGGAGAATGAACCTCCTGGGGAACCAATAAGGAAGCCGGTCTCTCCAGATCTGACTTGAGAATTGGAGCTGGGCCCGAAGTGGATGGAGCTCCGAGGGAGGGAACTTGGCCCAACAATGTCAGAGCTGATGAAAAAAGTTCTGCTCCCTCGGATCTGACACCCAAGCTCCAGCTCTGACAGTCGCTCAGATCAGAACTGGTCAGATCCGACATGCTCCAGACAGCTGTTGGCATCGAGGAAGCAGGTACCATCAGCACCTACCCCCTGACTAAGGGTATCCTCAGATCTGAGTACTCTGAACCTGGTGGACGGATCGGAGAAATCAGTGTGAAAAAAGGAAGCCAGCTCCTCCCTCCAGAGGAAGAGGGGTCTGGCAAGACCCCCATGTGGCTCTGAGTATGAATGAACCTCCTCATCATTTTATCCATATCAACTTCCGATAAGCGACGCATGGATCTCAATGAGGCCATGGACTCCGACCTGGTGGGTCGAGGAACAGTGGCACTAGATGGAGAATGTGTCTCCTCCGGCTCCTGGGAAAATCTCAGAGATCAGAGCTGAGGGGAGTCATGGATCCTAGGCTGACTTTTGGCGGGAGAAGGAAGGTCTGGAGACCTCTTACGTTTTTCTGGTTTGTGAAATTTTTGACTCTCTGTCCTTCTCTCTGCCCCTTTTCCACTCCACTTCCACAGGCTTTGAAATGGGAGGTTGAGTCCCAGCCTGGGAGGGAGGAGAAGCAAGGGCAAGAGAAGAAGGAAAGGTGGCCACAGCAGCCAGTGTGACCGAAGCTGAGGCTGAGGCAACCACCTCAGAAGTTGGAAGAAGGCCTTTCAGGGCCAACTTAGCCTTCCTGTCCTTGATAGAGCATGGGTTAAAATGCACACATATAGAGCAATCAGTATTCAGGTGGGCAACGCCCAAGCACATCACACAAAGAGTGTGACCATCTACAGGAGATAGTTTATGGCCACACTCAGTGCACCTTTTGAAAACAGGCTTATCAGCCATGCCTCTATCCAAGACACTCACACTAGAGAAGGGAAAAAAGGAGTGAAAAAATTACCAGTTTTCCCACTCAGACCACTCACCACACACTCAAGTCACACAGAACACACTGAGGGGGGGAGGGGAAACAAAGCACACTAACAAACTAACTCTAAGTACAAAAAAGGTTCTATTACATGATGCACCAATGAGCGGAGGAGGAGAGGTAACCCACACTAAACAGATATACTCAAAATTTAAGAGGAAAAAAAAGCTGCTTAAAAGCAGAAAACCCACTCACTACTCAGTGCGCAGGAGATCACGATGTTTCAGCAAGCCTTGGCAAATGAGATCTGGGGGTTGGAAGGTAGTGGATGTGGATTATGGGTAAGGGGAGGAGCTTGAACTCGGAGCATATGCTAGTAAAATTGCTGGCTCGTATTCAATACGGATCCAGTATCCCACAGGTTGAAGAACAAATGAAGTAAACCACTTCAGATCATATTTTAGAAATTAGTGAATTGATTTTAGGTCCATTTGGTTTCACAGTTTCTTTAGCTAGTGGCTGCAACTGTGTAACCAAACGGATAGTATATACTGCCCACAGTGACCCTTGTGGTACACTTTATGTAGGAAAGACTAAGAGGTCATTAAAAAAAAGAATTTATGAACATATTTATGATATGGGTAAAATTAATTGTAATAATGCGTTATATAAACATAAAGCACAATGCGTGGACCATAAAAAGTTTCAGTTTGCTGTCTTAGATAAAGTGTCAGTGGATCCAAGGGTAGGTCCCTGGGAAATTATCTTAGAGGCTAGGGAAATACGATGGCAACTATGCTTAAATTCTCAGGACCCACCAGGACTAAATGGGAAAGTCTCAAAAGTGAGCATTCTAAAACTTAAAAAATTGTATTTATAAGGTTTATTATTATTTTTTGGATCAGGTGTACAACAGATTTAGGTAAATGTAGTGATAAAGGAAATTAAAATTCTTTTTTAGGAATTTTTATTTTGATGATAATAACTGTTTCAATTTTAAAGAGTATTGTTGATTTTATTATATACAAAATAGTACATAAAATTTGTATGTATTTATACCTTAAAGGATTAAGTGATTGCATATATATAAGCTAAAATGTATTTGGATTAGAATTTCTGGTTCTGAAGAAGTCCATGATAATTAGAGGTGGGTGAAAGCTCTTAACCAACTATATTTTATGTGTATAATAAATGTTTTTTCTGTCTATGGTATATTGGAAGATTTTTTTCACCTTCTACACTGCCTCTTCATTATGTAGTGCAGCTAATTATCTCTCTTAAAATATAAACTAGATGACTGGATGGGTATCCATTAATTTATTCTAGGAATGACCATTATGGCCGTCATGGAGAAAGGAGGCACAGCCCAAGGAAGGGTAAGAGCAAGGCAAGAATGGTCATGTGACTCAGTGGCCTTGGAATATCTGTGACTCTATGAATCTTATATAGAAAACTAGACATAATAAGGGGAAGAAGCCAACATGGCAATCTCAATAAATATAGCAAGTACAGGGTTGCAATTCATGAACAAGGTATGCAATTGTATGGAGCTGGTACACAGTAAAATCCATGTACCATGCCCTATACAATTTATGAAGTGCCCCAGCATCGCAATGAACTATGGTCATAGATAACTGTATATCTGAACTTCTCTAAGTAGGCAGTTGGCATGCAAAAGGACATCCAAAGTATAGTCCACCATTCACAAACAAGTGAATGGTGGACTAGACTATGGCATAGGAAAAGGAGTATATACTGTAGAAGTGCAGTGATGGACAACACACTACAAGCACAGCATCACAGTGCCAGGCATGCAGAAATGATGAGGGAGATTGGTCAGTCTAACACACCTGAGTAACAGCACAAACAATCTCTGAATGACACCCCTAGAAGAATGGGGAAACACCACAGGATGTAAATGCATATCCTGAGTTGTGCTGCTCTGCACACAAGTGTAAGCCTTCCTTCCCTCAAAACAGTGATGCAGCAGAGCTCCCACCAATGGAAATAGCTACTGTATTAATCCCATCATTAGCACATTATGCTGATAAGTTTCACTGCAGCCGTGGCAACTGGGACTGAAACTTTTATGAATCAGCCTGAGTCCTGACTGCAGACATAGGCTATGCCACTCTGACTGCAGCAGTTAAGTAAAATAATAGCCATGGGAGGGGGGTGAGAGAGATGGGTTTGTCACTGTCTATTTTGTGTCTGTGAATGGCAGTCTGTCATTGTCTACATATGACTGATAATGTGTCAGTGTGTCACATGTTCTTTGTCATATGACTAGACATCAGCTTCAGATGTGGCACATATTTTGGTTCAAAGTTAACATACGTGATTGAGGCTATGGGTTGTTAACAAGCTAATTCATACAGTCCAGGGTTTGACTCCCTCAATGTCAACTTATCTTCTGTGTGAGTGAGCAACTCACTTAATAAGACAGTACCCTGGGGCAACTGAGAAATTATGTTAGGCTACTCTTTGGTCCTCTGGACTACATACCAACAAATCTATGAACATATCACACATTTATCCTTTGCTGAGAGAAAAGAATTTGCTAATTTCAAATGAGTTACACATCCATTACAAAACAAATCATACATTTTATAAAGTATCATTTTGAAAAAGGATTACAGACCAAGATTATTTCAGTACCTTTGCCTACACTGGAAATATTTTACAAAACTACATTTTATCCTAGATAGATGCATGAAAGGAAGACTCAGAAAACATTCTCAGCAAATACCATTTTTACAATTTAGAAACTGAGTGATGTTGTTCTATATCACTGTTGCAGTATTCTTTAAAGAAGGGATGTCCTGCCCCAGGCAGCCGTCACTTGGCCAGTATGGATAAGCTTGAAAAAGATCTTGTTTGCACTGTACAACATAAGGCATAAAAGAGATGCACAGACAAAACTACCCAGAACTTCTTTTGCCGCCAGTTCAAACGCCTTTGTTGCCAGTTGATTTGAACATTTTGCTGCTGTTCCAAATTTTAGTAATACCAGATTAGTGCCCCATTGTGGTTATTTGTTCTTTTTATTTTTATTTAAAAAAAAATGTACTTTCTTGGTCATGTATTTTTTATCACTACCTAGAGTTCATGTCATCCAGAAGGGGAAAATGTCAGTGTGCGAGGCAGATTCCCCATAAGGATCATCACGAACAGTCTCCTTTTTGTTTGGGTACTTCCAACAACCATAACTCTTGTAGTATCTGTAAAGCATCTGTGCCTAAGACACTCAGAAGTCATTTGTCTTCCCTGTCCATTTAACTTGAAAACCAGCAGCTTAGACAGTTAGCCCAGGATTTCATGGCAGCATCCTTTAACTCCCCACCCCCACCGAGATATTCATGCTTGGTAAAAAGGCGTCCAAGAAGTTTTGGCCAGATTCTTTAGCTGTGCAGCTTCCAGCAGAAGTCCCTTTAGAAGCAGGTAATAGCTCTGTACATCATTCAGTGTTTATGTCAGATTCCTCTGCTGCAACCGGGCTGGAGGCCAGCATGGATCCTTCTTTTCACACGTCCTCTGAGGTTTGCAGGTATCTGCTCTGGATGTACAGGGGGAATCACAGTTGATTATCTCGGAGGATCCTAGAGGGATTTCACAGACAAAGGTTAGGGAGGTAGTTATGAGTTCTCTTCTCGAATCTCATCAAGGGTTAGATCCTTCAGTATTTGTTAGGGCTGATGTCCCTTCTCAGAAAAAACAAAAACTGAAGCATGTTTTAGCCTGTCCTATGGATCCTCAAAGAGAATGGCAAGAGTTTACTCAGGGCTTGCTCTGTGCCTTAAATGGCCCTAACGCCTCCTCAAAGCATTCATTACCCACTCCTCCTTGGATCTCTACCCCTTTTAAATGGTTTATGGAATCAGATTCCTCAAATGAGGATTCCTTGACTGGGGAGGGGTCTTTGTCCCATTCTTCACAGATACCTTCACCTTTGGCTTAAGGTTCTGATGAAGAGTAGTCTGTTACTGTGTCTCCTTTCAAGGAATTGTCCTTTGGGGGCACAATAGCTAGGATGATGGAATTATTTAAGTGGGATTCTTCTCAAGTGTCTGATATTCAGAGAAGATATTATGAGTTGCTTCAAGTGGATACTCCTAAACCATTGTCAGTTCCTCCTGTGTTGGCTGTCTTGTTAGATACTTTCATTGCTGCTTCCAAGTCTCCTGATTCTCAGCTTCCTGTTCCTAAGAAACCTGATAAGTTCTATAAGGTTCCTGAGGATTGTCTATTTTTTGTTATTTAAATGATCTTCTGCTAATCCTGCTGTGGTGTCAGTTTCTTCTGACAAACCTTCTAAACTTTTGCCCTCTTCCAAACTTTTGTCTTCTGAGAAGGATAGCCAAGTGATGGAGAGCACTGGCAAAAAAAAAAGATTATACTCCTTCTACTTTGGCCTTTAGGGCTATTAATTACCAAACCCACATGACCCGGTATGCTCTAGCCTTGATTGCTTAGCCTTGTCAGGTTATCTCTTCCCTCTCTGATTCTGATGACAAATTCTCTGCCTTATATTGTTTAGGTTCTGCTTTTCAAGTGCCTCGCCACTCTATTAAGTGTAGCTAGGATGCGGCTGTTGCCTCTTCTAGGACTCCAGCTTTTGGAAACATCATGAGGTGTTATTCTTGGCTTCATCTCCAGTCTGTTCCTGAGGATATTAAGGCCAAGTTGTCGGATGCTCCTTTGGATAATACTTATATTTTTGGGACTGCTGCTGCTGACTTGTTTAAGTCTCTTCAAGAGAAAGGCAAAGTCTTGAAAGACCTTAAAAATATTTTTCTCGCTCCTATCCCTAAGTTCCAGAGGAATTATCCTTCTAGATCTGCTTTTGTTCACAGGCAACCCTGCCAGGCTTCAAAAGGCAGGAAGAGTGGGAGGCAGGACCCCTCTGCTAAGGCTCCTCAGTCTTCTGTAGACCAGAAGCCTCCTTTATCTGATAAGCCAGCTTCTCTTTGACAGTTCACCCCCCTGCCTTTTGACCAGGTTCCTTTGTCCCTTCGGGTCTCCCTTTGTCTTCCAAATGGGTGTCTCATCACTTCAGACTCTTGGGTTCTTTTTATCATTCATCAGGGTTACTTCATAGTATTGCAATCTCCCCATCCTTTTTTCTGGGATTCCTCAACCTCCTCTAGAGGAACTTCCTCATTTCCTGGAAGTTCTTGAGTCTCTGCTGAACCCAGAGACCATTCAACCTGTCCCCCTTTCCCAAGTGGGATGGGGGTTTTATTCAAGGATGTTCCTGGTTCCTCGAAAGGAGGGCACTTGGAGACCTATTCTGGATCTCTCCTGACTCAACACTTTTCTCAAGATCCCTTCTTTTAGGATGCTTACTCTTCAAACTCTATTTCCTCTTTTATTATCCAGGCTTTTCTGATGTCCTTGTATCTGAAAGATGCTTACCTTCATATCCCTATTCACCCTCTTTTCAGGATGTTTTTACATTGCTCTGTGTCTTCCTCTCATTTTCAGTTCTCTGCTTTTCTCTTTGGCCTCTCTACTGCCCCAAGGGTATTCACAAAATGCCTGGCTCCTGTGATTGCCTTCTGCAGGCTCCAAGGTATTCAACTTTCTCCTTATCTGGAAAACCTGTTTCTTCAGGCACCTTTTTCTGGTTGATTGTTGCAGGATCTGCAGTTCACCATCTCTCTTTAAGTCTGGGGTTTACTATCAACTTCCAAATGTCTGTCCTGACTCTCTCTCAAGGTATTGTGTTTCTGGGTTGCAGGATTCAGAAGGTGCCAGTGTTGGCCTCTTTTCTGCCTCCAAAGGTATTGTCATTGACAGCCTTCTTTCAGTCTCTTCTTCCTCTGACTTCCTTGTCAGCCTGGGGGTTTCCTTGGGCCCTGGGATTCATAGCATCTTCCATTCTGATGCTTCCACTTGCCAGACTGTATATGCTGAAAATTCAGTGGAACCTCAAGTTGGTTTGGCTGCAGCATCATCACCCTCTGACTTTCAATCTACCTCTCCTTCCCTGTCTCAAGAAGGAATTTGAGTAGTGGGTTTGACAGTTCACTCTCAACCCTGGCTGGCCCTTTTGGCCTCCAGTCCCTTCTCAAGAGCTGTTCAATGATGTCTCAGACATGGGGTGTGGGGGGCATCTCTTGGTCACCTAAAAGTTCAGGGTCTTTGGCTCCCCATCAGAAGTCAGACAATATCAACATCAAAGAGATGAGGGATCTGATTCTGGCTCTTCAGACTTTTCACCCCAAGTTCTCTCCAGGCCCCTTGAAGGTGTACTCAGGCAACACTACAGTGATGCAGTATGTAAACAAGCAGGGGGCACAAAATTGTACCTCCTTTCAGGATGGCGCTTCAATCTTGGGAAGTAGCTCTCAGTTATCAATTAACTCTTCAGGCAGTGTATATATTCCTACAGAGCACAGTCTTGTGGCAGGCTCTCTGAGCCAATCCAAAACACAGGCTTACAAATGGATGCTTCACAGGGATGTGTTTCTGGACATTATCCATTGGTGGGGTATTATTCAGGTAGATCTTTTTGCCTCCTCTCTGAACAGGCAGTTTCCTCTGTTCTGTTCAAGAGTGCCATGCCATCTGGCCTGGAAGATGGACACCCTATCCTTTCTGTGGAATGGTATGCTTTCCCTCCTCATCCTCTGCTTCAGAGTCCTGTAGAAGATTCAGCTGGACTCCTCAAAATCTTGTTAGGGACTCCCTTTTGGCTAAGACAGCACTGGTTCCCCCCTCTTAATACATCTGGTCAGGGGCAATCACCACAAGTTACCTCACTGGTTGGATCTCCTCACACAGGACAAGGGGTCTCTTATCCATCCCCAGTTGTTTACTCTACCAATTAAATTGTTGGTGATAGGTATTTTGATCCCTTTCAGGCACCTCTTTTCTGTGGACATGCTCAGGGTTTTACAGGAGGCAAAGAAACCCTCAACCAAAATATCTTATATGTCCACAGGGAAAACATTTTCAGTCTGGTGCCACACTTGTAACCAGGACCCTTTCTCAGTGGGGATCCTTCTGGTCCTCTCTTATCTGTGTGAATTTATCCAGTCTGGCTTAACCTTTTCTTCTGTGAAGGCCCATTTGTCAGCCCTTTCTGCTTATTCGACCTTGACTCCTCCTTTGACTTCTTTTTTTAAGGTCAAACAATTTCTTAAAGGCATCCTGCATATTAGGCCTCCTAGGAAACCTATTCCACCTCCTTGGGACCTTAATTTTGTTTTGGATAAATTGACTCAGACTCCTTTTGAGCTTGCATATTCTGCTTCTTCGGAACATTGTATCGGGAAGACTGCTTTGCTGCTAGCTTACTTCTGCTCAGAGGGTTTCTGAGCTCCAGGCCTTTATGGCCATTCCTCCTTTTTTGTTTTATCACACAGGGTGCCCCTTCATACTAATCCTTCCTTTATGCAAAAGGTGGTAAATGAGTTGTCCTTAAATCAGTCAGTACAAATCCCTTCCTTTTTCCCTTAAGAGTACACAGAGACCACAGTCAGTCTAGGGCTGGTTTCTCCCTCTTTCTCCAGATCCCTAATAAGACTCCCCACTGGCACAGTTGTAGAGTTGAGATGTCAGCTGAGTGGCCAAGCCAAGACCTCCAGCAACCTCTCTCTCCAACCAGTGCTTTGTGTCTCTGCCCATGTAGCTGACACACACACTATTTGAGGTTTGATTTATACACCTTCAGAAAGGATGTCCAATCTCACCCTATAATGTTACTATTAATACAAATGGTAGTTTGACCAAAAACAAGGCTATTATGAGTGGCCTACACAGTGTCACCAAATAAATATGCAAGTATTCTCAGAACTTTAATATCTCTACACAGATCAGCCACAATGAAAGGTTTAAATATATTTAATAATAAATAATAATAAAAGAACAAGACAATGCTAAATATATATTCACAGTGACATCAGAGTTCAAAACCACAATAAACATTTAAAACAACATTGCAGGACAGTCAAATAAATAAAAAATATATATCTAAACTAAGCTTTTCTATATTCCTGTCTGTATCTAAGAGAGTTACTATACCCTAGTTAACTTACATAAGAGCAAGGCAGATGTGGTGAATGGATCTTCTAGTTTTCAGGTCAAAGACAGAATACAGAATGTTGTGTCTCTCTAAAAAACTTCTTAAAATAATATCTTTAATATTACTGCTGGAATAGCTTGCAGAATGACATCATTTCTTGTCATCTGACTCTCTCCCAGGTAAAATCCCCACTGCTGAAATCTGGCAGTATTAAGCATGTACCTGTGAAACTACATAAACCTCAGATCTTTAGCAGATGCTGGAAATCATAAAACAATTGCATTCCTTCACATTCAAAACTAGTAATTATTTCACTTTAAAGACAATACAGAAAACTCCCTAGTTTTAGACATTGTGTCTTCTTGCTACACTGAAACCGAAATATATCATCTTTTATTGTGTAGCCATAACGTAATTTAATTTCAATTATTTTCTGAAGTTTTGCTGGACTGAAGTTAGCCTCCTGTGTTCCAGTTTCCACTGTTAAAATATATACATTTAAACATTTACAACAGTGCATGTACATTTCTGCTATATTCCAGTAGGTTACACTGTGGATACATTTCAAGCACTTTACAAAAACATTTTTCAACACACATCTGTACAAACAAGTTAGATATACACATCACATACATTTCTAATACATTTGTAACACAAGCATCTTATTTACAAAATTCTAGATAGCTGGGCTGGTAGTATCACTTTTTATCACACTTACCATAAGAGTAGATGTTCTTCTCTTCACTGTTGCAGTATTTGCTCCCTCCAACCCTCTCTTGTTTATTCTGCATTATTTTCCTTCTGGATGTGCATGGACTCCTTTGTCCTAGGACAACTGTTCTCTTCTGGGACAATTCAGGTCTGGGTAGTTGCATCTGTACTTCCTTGTTATGCCCTGTGTTCTGTAGAAGGAGCATACATGTGAAGTACTGTGCAAACAAAATCTTTTTCAAGCTTATCCTTACTGGCCAAGCAATGGATTGTCCATTACAGGGCATCCTTTCTTTAAGAAATACTGCAACAGTAAAGAGAAGGACATCTACTATTATGGCAAGAATTTACACAACTGCACTTTCTTCCAGTAAAGCATGCTGTATTACATCAAAATTTGCAAAAGTTTTAGATTTGTGTTGAAAAGTTGCTGGATTAATGGCATGAACAGTTAGAACAATGTTTCCCGTCACCATTCACTCAAGTGACAGGCTATTAATACAAACTAATTGAGGAGATAAAAGCTGTTCACTGATGATGACTGTCACATTTTGAGCTTTGCAACAGTGGAAATCCATGGGAACAAACTACTGCATTACAAGTTCATGTTATCAGTGATGGGCAAATCTGCAGCTGTGGCATCCTGAAGAGATAAGATGGTCACTAACTCTTCAAAATTCAAATTTGATCCTCCTCAATTAATTATATTTACATGTTACTGCTAAAAAAATATTTATGCTTCTTTTAAACAAAAAAGGTTTTGATTTATTTCTGATACTACCTAGCAAGCTAGTACAGATGAAGGTGCATTCTTTGTAAATGCCTTTCACCAAGTTACCTGAGGGTAAGAGATCCTATTTGGTAAATCTAAGACTGTAGCGATATGATGAGATTATCACTTTATAACCAAGTGGAGGAAGGCTCCAATTTCACAAATTAAAATAAGAGAATTTGGTAATAAGGTATATAAAACAATCGCATTCCTTCACATTCAAAACTAGTAATTATCATCATCTTCTTTTGGCTGTTCCCATGAGGGGTCGACACAGTGGATCATCTGTTTCCATTTCTTCCTGTCCTCTGCATCTTGCTCTGTCACACCAACCACCTGCATGTCCTCTCTCACCACATCCATAAACCTTATCTTAGGCCTTTCTCTTTTCCTGTTACCTGGTAGCTTCATCCTTAGTATCTTTTTCCCAATATACTCAGCATCCTTCCTCAGCACATGTCCAAACCAACATAATCTTGCCTCTCTGTCTTTGTCTCCAAACCTTCCAACCTGGGCTGACCCTCTAATATACTTATTCCTAATCCTGTCCACCCTCGTCACACCCAGTGCAAATCTTAACATCTTTAACACTGCCACATCCAGCTCTAACTCCTGCCTTTTTGTCAATGCCACGGTCTTAATCCATATAACATAGCTGGTCTCACTACCCTCTTGTAGACCTTCCCTTTCACTCTTACTGGTACTTGTCTATCACAAATCACTCCTGACACTCTTCTACACCCACGCCATCCTGCCTGTACTCTCTCCTTCACCTCTCTTCCACACTCACCATTACTCTGAACTATTGATCCCAAGTATTTAAACTCATCCACCTTCACCACCTCTACTCCTTGCATCCTCAACATTCCTCTATCCTCCCTCTCATTCACACACATATATTCTGTCTTAGTCCTGATGACCTTCATTCCTCTTCTCTCTAGAGCATATCTCCATCTCTCCAGGGTCTCCTCCACCTGTTCTGTACTCTCACTACAGATCACAATGTCATCTGCAAAAAGGTATAAACACAGTGTACTGCCTGTAATTTGTCAGACCATGGTTCAGGTCCAGGTCATTGCTGAAAAAGTCTATGCCAGATTAAGACTGTCCTACACTAAATCAAGTTCATTTTCATTAAGCAGCTTGTGTGTGTGTGTGTGTGTGTGTGTGTGTGTGTGTGTGTGTGTGTGTGTGTGTGTGTGTGTGTGTTTATTTATTTTTACTCAAGGTTGTTGAAAACTAATAGGTTTCTATTTTGTACAGTAGATCTGTTATTTGTGTAAGACCTCTCTGTTCTGCTGGTGTTTTTATGTTTCTTCTCTGATGTTTGACAATGGAGCTGGCGTGTATAAGTTTTGGGGATGGAGGGTTTGCCTCTTACACAATAGTGAAGATATTTATATTTGTTGTTATTTATGAGATATGTTTCCCTCAGTTTAAGAAAATGAATGAAACACAAGCCACATTTCAGTGAGTCAAAGCAAAATAGGCAAAGTCTGGGGTTAGTCCATGTACACAGTCATCAGACATCATGTAAATAAATTAGCTACGAGTTTCATATTTATATCATGTTCCATAATGCCTTACTCTGCCACCACTTATATCCCTCCTTAATAAGCAACTCTTTGTCTGCAGTTTTGTTGTAGGATCTTGTCTGTTTGCATCGATAAACAGTACTTTATGACCTGGGTTTGTGCTTACCCAGGAGACATCCTTATCATATCAGCCCCAGGTAAATGTGCGGCACAGGTAACTCATCTCCCATACATGTTCAGCTTGAGTACTCCCAGAATATCATACACACATATTAAGGATAATGCCATGCAATACAAATTAGCTAGTAATCAATGCAATGATAAGCCATCATGTTGATATATATCATGTGCTACACAAAGCTAACATAGGTGCAGTCTAGTATACCTGGTGACCTGCTGCTCTGTAGAATGATTGCATGTTATTGCAATGCTCCTGAAAGGCATAAGAGAATATTATATACTTGCCCACAAGCTATAGCATGAAGCTAAAGACAACATTCAGAATCTTGGATGTTGATAACTAGAAGATTCAGGTTTCTGAAATGGTCCTGAGAAAAGGATGAAGTGGTCTGAATATACCTTTGTATCTCGATGTATAGCAGACTTTCCACTCTCTGTGGTGGAGTTTAAAGCCATATCATAATACCCGCTGAAGATGTGGCATGTGACAGAGAGCAACTCTCTCACCCTTTACAGATCAGGAAGTTCCTAAGCAGTTAGAGTGACTAAACTCTGCCTTCCATGAAATCTTTACCTCTCCTGTGTCCTGATGGGATACTGGCACCAGTAACCATCACGTTATGATTCTCCAACATAATCAGTCCAGCAGTCTAAAACTGCACCATTCATTATGTTGCCATCAGTCTAGTGTGCTCAGAATTCCAGCACATCCAACCCTTACACTTACATTTATTTATACTGTGCATGAATCTGAGGTAAGACTGTGATATGCTGTTTTACTTTGCTCCAATTAGCCTGGGTCACCATGGTGTAAATATTCATAGGTTCATAGATTCATAGGTTCATAGATTGTGTAAATATTGTGTATTACATTTGTTTTGTTATTATATTCCTGTTTATTATATTCCTGTTCATAGGTTCATAGATTCATAGGTTCATAGATTGTGTAAATATTGTGTATTACATTTGTTTTGTTATTATATTCCTGTTTATAAACTGCAGATGGCTTGCATGACTGTATTATTATTATTGTTTAAAGGCTTTATACATTATGCAGCTTTGGTCTAGAATTCCAGCCAAAACAGTGCAACCAGAGTTGGTAAAACAGACAATAACTAATCAGTTAAAACTGCAAGAAAGACTCACCCAAGCTAAAGACTTCATTGTGCAATATATTAACTCTCCTTTTGGCTTTATAGGCCTGAATGTACCCAAAATGTAAAAAAAAAAAAGTCATAGAGGATTCGGAGGTAAAACACTGGGGTCATCGCATCTATCTCATGGGCCACTACTACAGGAGGTTTAATATACTACACAGTGAAGGGACTAGTTTGGCTGTGTCCTTTCTTGCAATTTTTACTGAATGGTGTGTCTGTGTTACCTTTTAGCCCTTTGCTTGGATACATTAAACTGCTTCTACTACTACCCCATCATTCATCTTTAGTTTCATTTTATTGAAAAGGCTTATTTTCAATCTTACTAGCTGGAAGACAGTACAAAGAAACTTAAACATAACAATAATTGCATGCGTGTATATCTGTGTGTGTGACAGAGAGATATTCTTATTATTGACTTAACTGATATCAAATATCAACCAGACTAAACAGATGCTCCATCACATCCCGCATTCAAATGTAGTTGCAATCATTTCTAGAACCACAGGTATTAGTAATGCCTGATCAAAATGCAGGCTCTGCTCAAGGTTACCTGTTTCACCATACTCTGAGAAACACCCACAAACCAAAGGAAAGAACCCTACATGTAAAAGAACCATACATTATAAGAAAAAAAAATACTATGGCAAAACAACTGCAGAGAAATGTTTCTTTATTACAGTCTTTCTCTTTCGGCTTTTCCCTTTCTTTATTACAGAAATAAAGACAAAAAAAGCTCAAACTGGTAAATAAAAAATATCAAATGTGATAAAAATTCAGTACAACAACCAGGTGAAAATCCTTGAATTAATCATAACAGCATCCTCCAATAGATAAACACAACATAGGTGCCAGATATGTAAAAAGAATCACACCCTATAGCCTGCAGATATACTCATCTGGTTAGTCAACATGACATATTTTACCGTATTACACAAAAATTCCACATAGTTAAAAGCTAACAAATGTACATGTTTTAAAACAAAAAATACCAATGCTTCTATTTATGCACTGTGCTCAGAATTGAAGGAGCAGGCATACAGAATGTTACAAAGATAATAATATCATCTGAAGAAATATTTTTCTGGAAAGTGCTTTTCCCTGAAGTGCATGCATTATATTCCTGATATTATCCTAATGCCAATTATGTCTCTTAGCATGCCAAAGCATTGCTTGTACATCAATGCTTAGAAAGCCTGATGCCAGATCTAATAGAACACCAATAAGCTTAGCAGCTTCATACAACCGTTTTTTTTTCTATGCATTGCAGTTAAGGAATGCATAGATTATCAGGCATGTAAATTCATTACTTAGATGTATTCATACATAAGTTTTACTTTTTGAATTACCTTAATTACATGAAATCATACAGAACCTTAGAATTAGCATTTGAGATCAATGCACATAACATCAAACATCTCCCAGATTCACACTGCAAACTGCACTTTTCATAGTTAACCATCTCAGGAGGCCATTTTCATCAGAATTGTCAATACAATCAGTGTCTAAACTGACAGTTTCTACTTACAAACAGCAAAATGAATGAAGTCAGTATCAAGCACTAGCAGGATTGGTATAATTAACCATGCCTAAATTTAAAATGCCAGACAGTCATGATGCTTGCAAATTTGCCAACACCAGCGACTGTCAGAACACTAACTGGAACAATGAATAACACCACCAAGGTGCAAAAAGAAAAAAAAAACATAAAAATGCAATACTGACTCAGATGGTAGAGGGAGTAGTTGTGGCTAAGTAGATTTCAAGATATTTTAACTATATAAACAAAGTGCACACAATTGCATTTAAATTAGTCTGTATAACTACGGCTGTGATGTGAAAAAGAATCATATGAAGCACAAACCATTATTTCCCTCTGGCACTTTGTTGAGTATCAGTAAGGAGAAATATTTACTAATATTTTACATTCTTTAATTTTATTTCATTTGGCTTTTCTCTTGTCTTATCTGACTGACTCAAACCTATAGAACCGAATAAGATTATTATTACTTTTGCAAACAAACTTTTACGAATCAAAGCCAAGATAAAAATATAACATTATTATGTTGATTCTGTGGAGCAGCACTGAGAAGTGTACTATAATGAAGTGTTTGTGAAATACTCCAGCAACATCTTACTTGTCAAGTTTCAAAACTACTCTGTGACAACAAAGCATAACTATATTAAAATGGAGAATGGTATTACTAACACCAAGCACCCAGACTAACTGAGTCTGATAGATCTGCTGCATTTTCTGCATTTTGTACTTCCAGTAATGTTTATGACTTTTATTACATGAGAGGATATGTGAAACCTCATTTTAATGAATGCAGAAGATCACTTGCTGAGGGTGGCTGCCTTTAACTGTGATTCAATGTATAGGTTCCTTTTCAGCTGTTATCTACAAATAAACCAAATCCAGTGAGGTTAGTGAAACTTAATCTAAAGCTTTGTCTGGTCTGTTAAGTTGTTATGCCAGTGGTAGTCATTTCTATAGAATTCTGGCCTGAAATTTCATACAGACCATAACTATATGGGAAAGCAGCAAGAATCATACTTGCTTCCAGTTTGCTAATGTTCATAGGTGGTTACTGGGCTATTGACCCCAAGGTCTTTATAAGCCTAGCTGTGTGTACCCAATATAAAGGATCTTGCCTAAACTTGATTAGTTAGCAACAACTGCCCATATCTAGGATGGTCATAGGTGAAATTCCCAACAAAAGTGTAATATAGTATATAGATTGCCACAAAAAACAATATATCGATACAATGCAAACTTACACTAAAGAACTGTTACTTTTTTCAAGATTTTGCCTAACACACATATGGGTATAAACCACAGTAAGCTATTCAAAGATTATACTTAGCAAATTGTTAAAGAAAAGTAATTTAGCTTTACTACAATTATTGTATAAAATAGAGCAATGGAATAAAATGACTCTCCACAAAATAAAGTAGAATTTTTATTTGGCTCATACATCATACAAAGTGCAACTTTAGATAAAAAAAAGTCTCAGACATGCCTGATGCATAATTTTCTGCTAAGACAGTCATTGCCATTTTGTAACAAAGAAAACACTGCTAAAAGAGAAGTGTTTTCCCCTTGACAGCAGTGCAAACTCTTAACACAGTATACCACAAGATGCAATCGTAACTTGTTCTAACAATAAATAAATATGAAGACAGACAGAACCTAAATCGGTTAGATGTCAAACCTTGTATCTAAATGTAAAAAAATGCAGAAAAGCAACCTAGTAACTTTTTACAAACTTTTGAGACATACATTATGGTGGTTTTCTGTGTCCCTTGTTGTCATTGTACCCATTATTCTGGTCTTGAGCACAGCTGCGTTGGGCTCTGCCCTACATAGTTTTTGTGCTAAACATGTAGAAAAAATCATGTAAATACTCTCCCAAGTGTGGTGCATGCTAGGCAACAAAAGTGCAGAATAAGGCATGCCAGAATAACTCTGCCCTTTTGCTAATTTTACAAAGCTGTTACTATATCTTCTGTATTCTTTATTTCTGAATCCATTTACATCATACCTGTCAGCATGACAGGAACAGTCTCAAATGGTATGATGCCTGCTTAATCCTGTAAACCTAGGTCTTAGGATAATGTACTTATATGGAAAACAGATGATTTAGTATAAATGCAATCACTCTAAATACAATAACAGAAATCTACCACTGTAAATTGTTTTACAAGTTAGATAAAATAGGTCTGTAATGCCTGATATCAGTAGCATGTTCTTTTTGTAAGTATATTTCATTATTTGTTTGTTAATCAGATAAGAAAAAATAAGCTTTGTGAATAATTAATATAAATGCAATATATGTTGACAGTCTACAGCAACTAAACAAACAGCATTTCTTTAAGAGGTGGGGGAACATAGATCATCCACAGAAAACCTATACAGATGCAGGGGAATATAAAAAAATGTATGCAGTCATTAAATGGATGTCAGGAATGAACACCAAACTTTAAAGTTGTGAAACAGAAACTGTAGCCACTGGGTACCAGCCTCATACTGTTTACATTGCAGGGCAGTAATAAACCAGCAAGGTAGATGTTCACCTTAATTCACTGCCACTGCAGGGTATATGAGGACACTGGCTACAGTATTATCTTTCAGGTATGACTCAGAATTAAGGTCAGTACAACTATGTAATGGGCTGCTTAGGGATCAGTCCACAATCCCTAACAAAGATAAATAAAACTCTAGTAAAATGCAACCCCTTAATGGAAACCAGCATGTTGCTTCTGTGGACCACTGTATGACAGCACCCTGTGCCTTTGTTAATAGTAAAAGTGCTGTTAAATGTAATACAATATAGAAAAATCTTCTTCAACCAAAAGAACGTTTGTTTTAACCAGAGATGTAATATTCAGTAATGTGATTTTAACTCTCTTGAGTCTGAGTATCTTTGCATCACTGCATTTGGTTTATACCTTACAGTCTGTCTTATCCATCAGTGCATCATTCCATATATTATGTCTCAAAATTATCAGTCCCCAAGCAAGACATAGACCACCTAAGATCTCCAAGTAGGAAGCCATTCAGGTATGCAGAGTAAAAATTACTGCTGACCTTCACCACATTCACTTAGCCCATCATTAACCTCAGGTGCTCCCTTCCTGACTAGTCTTCTCCTTAGCAGGAAGAGCTCAGGAATCAGATTACTAGCTGCATGTGTGCACCAAATGTATTCGGCATACAGGAGAAAGGTAGTACAAGCCACCTAGACATCACATTCAGTCACACATCATCTCTGTCTCGCAGCCTTCAAATTCTCACTGGCAAGCATTTTTGTCCTCACCACTAACTCTAACCAGTGATGAAGGAAGACTCTGCAGTCAACTGCCACATATTTTTAACACACAGAAAAAAAAACAGAAAATATCTTAATAAAAATAGCAAAAAGGACAGTCCAAAATAGATGCTGTTACCCGGGAAACTCTAAAGATGGGGTCCTTATTATTAAGCCAATAAAACATTAAATAAATGCATTTTAACCATTGTTTTACACAAATTCCCATAATTTTGCCAAAACTTAAACATTGCAAACTCAAATTTTCAACATATCATTATAAATCACCACTACCTGAACTATAACACTGAAGTCAAGTCAAAAGTCAAAGTCAAAGAAAACTTTATTTTCATTCAGAACTATGCCACAGTGTAGCTGAATGAAATTGCAATGCTTCGTTCTGAGTGCAAAAACATACATACAGAGAAGAAGAATAAAATAACATAAAAGTAAAATAAAAGTAAAAATAGAATAAAATAATAACAATGACTAGAAACACTTTACATACAAATAGAATTGAGTAACATGTGCATGACATTACTATAACATATGAACTAAGCAGCATACAGAATGGTCAGCATGAATACTGCACAGTGTGATTTATATTGCACTTCAGAGTCCTACGGTAAGGTGTGAACCAACGTTAAATATATACATCAGTTAGTTATTGCACATGAAAAAGCTTAATACTTAATACCTATAGTGTAACAAATGCTGGATACTGAACTAGTGCAACTAGATTGGAAAAAGTAACTGAAACGACAATTATAAATGAAACTGCACAATAGCACATATCAGTTAGGTAGAAGGGTATTAAAATGACTACCCTGACAGTTTTATGCAAACATTCTGTAGTGTTAAAAAAAGTTATCAGCTTGTAAAACAATCAGTTAGGTAAATGAGCTGCGGACCACAAAATGGTCTCCTTTGAAGTAAACAAAAAAATTGACTCCCAACTAACCCTAGAATATCCAGGAACTACTCTAAAGCTAACTTCCTGCTATTAAGTGATTATTTAAAGTCCACATAAACCCCGAGAACACTGCTGCCTATGCAGAGCTGTTCACAGATACCCTATACAGGCATGTTAATAGCTGCATAGAGGCAGCTGTACCCACCAGGAAAAAGTACAGAAATAACTCAAAAAACAAGCCATCTTGGTGGAATCACAAACTTAATAGGTTGTATAACAGAAGGAAGAAAATCATGGCAAAAATTAGGAGGTGCAGCACCCATCAGGATAAAATCACCCTCATCAAACTAAACAAACAACTCAGAGGACAAATAAAGTCTACCAAAGCCAAAATTGAGGTATATTTGGCCTCCCAGGCCAAGGACAACCACAAGGTATTCTTTAGCTATGTTTACAACCTCAAAGGCAATACACAATTGTGTGCAGAGCTCATTGTAAATGGAGCCACGAGCCAGAAGATATAGCAAACCTACTACCTAACAAATTCAGCTCCAACTTTATCCTTCTCTCCCCATCACCCCCCCCCCCCGCTATCACTAGGTAACAGGTCCTTAATGTTCTCTCTAAGGCCAGGAACACTGTATCAATGGGCCCAGACAATATCCCAGGATCAGGAGTGGCCTTAGGTCAGCTGGTGCCCTAGGCAAAATGGCTCCATGGCACCCCCTACCACACCATCTGGTGCCCCCATCCTGTCTACCTACACCAAATAAATACTGGAAAAACACCCCTGCTGCAGCGGCGCCCTAGGCAGCTGCCTAGTTGGCCTATGCCTAAGGCCGGCTATGCGATGCATTCTAAATACCATGAAACATGACCTATCAGGCACTCTGGAATTGCTATTTAACTGTAGCCTCCAAACAGGCTTCATGAGTCTCACTAGTCTTACATGCAAAACCATAGAATGAATTATCATGGAAAAGATTAATAATGATATAATAAACCTCCAGAAACTGGACCCAACCCGGTTTGGTTTCACAAGGGGTAGGACATGCCTACTCAACCTGTTGGACTTTTTTGAGAAGGTCACCAAAGCAATGGCTGAAGGCAAAATGGTTCACACTGCCTTCCTTGACCTGGCCAAGGCATTTGACATAATACCCTACTCAGGCATTGTTGAAAATCTCAAGAGGTTAGTTACAAACCTGTATGTCACCCAGTGGATAGCCAACTGGCTCACAGACAGGACCCAGGAAGTTAGAACTGGGGTGTCCACCCCTACAAAGAGGCCAGTCACCAGTGGAGTCCCTCAGGGATCAGTCCTTGGACCATTCCTTTTTGGCATTTACTTCTCTGAAGTCAAGGCCAATGTCAATGGTCTCTGGCTGACTATATTTGCAGATGATTGCAAATTAGGAGCCATCATTGAATCCCACACCAACACAAATGTTCTCCACCAGGAAGGGCTGACACAGACAAATAACTGGTGTCAGAGCCATGGGACTAAGGCTAAATGCCAAGAAATGGATAATAGTATCCTTCAGGAAGTCATCCACCCCTGGTAACCATCATACTGACAACACACACTTTAGAGTTGACGCAGTAGTCAGGAACTTGGGAAGACATATAGATAGTAATCTAACCTTTGACCATCATGTGTCTACAGCAATGAAGAAATCATTCTATGTTGCACAACTTACAAACAAAGGTATGGCATCTAGGCCTAAGACAGTCATTGTTCCAATGTATTCGGCATTCATCAGACCTATCGAGTACAATGCCCCGTTCATTGGTATGTACCAAGCCAGGCTTATCCAACAAATGGAATGATCACAGAAGTTCCTCAGTAAAAGAATACATCACATGCTCCAGAGACCTCAACCTCATTACCACAATCAACAGAACATGCTGGAGGGACAGGTTCATAACCCAGAGACTGCCCATGCTATGGAATAGACTTCCCATATATGTCGAACAGAGCACCTCACTGGCCCTCTTCAAGAGAAATCTTGATGAGTGGATGGGAAACAGAAATTCACCTGAGGGATCACTCCAGTGGCTCTACTCGACAAAGGCACTGGGAACTAAGGTCGAGTGGCACAATGCCAGGGTAATCCTATGGGCTAGACTTGTAAAGGCTCCAGGGCCATTAGCCTAGTACACACCTATGAACCTAAGTAAAATGTCCTATGCAGACCACCACAAGTTCCTATCCCTGTATTCTGTCTCCTACGGGCTGTTGAGAGGGCATCTATGTCTGGCATACAGGGTGTTGTCAGACCCCACTCTGACTGGACCTCCTGCATATCAGCAAAACAAACAGCACCAGAATTACCCATTCTAAAGACTTAAACCTTGCTTGTGATATAAATAGGACCTGCTGGAGAGATAGATATTTATCCCAGAGACCACCCCGTCTATGGAACAGGCTCCCCATCCATGTGAAGCAGAGTTCCTCCCTAACCCAATTCAAGTGTAACTTGGACAATTGGATGGGCAACAGGTGATTCATCCCTGGCTTGCCACCTATGTCTCTAATGGACACAGACAACCTGTAAATGGTTTGTCTCTCAGGCCCCTGCTTGTAAATGTTTCATTTCTCAAATCCCTGCTTGCACTCATCAATGGTACCAGAATTTTTCAGAGATTGGGGATGCATGACTAGGCTTAAAAAGGACCTTGTGGTCCTTAGCCTAGTAAACATCTATGAATCTATAAACATTTTAATAGTATTTTGAACAAATGCCCATACTGCTATCAAAACCTAACATTTTGTGCAGAATGCCTCATCATAACATCCATGAATCACTACCAGATGAACTGCAACACTGAACTCAAACAAATTATTCCCAAAACACAATTTAGAAGAAATGACTGCAAGACAACATTTAAAAATAGAACTGCACAATGGCACATTACAGTTTGATAGCAGGATCCCTAAGATGACCATCCTGAAAAATTCAAACAAAAATTCCACATAGTTAAAGCATAACAGTCAGTTACAATAGGCAAAGGAACTATTTTTACATTAAAATACAATGTAAGTCATATAATTATCATGCATTAACTACTATGGTGATATTCAAGCTGCAAAATAAATAAATACATAACTCCATTTTATAAGGGCAATAAGACACTTAGGGTTTGCATGACAAAGATTTTACCTAACATCCAGGGATTATAAAGTGTGAGCATCACAACACCCATGGATCAAGGTAATATCTACATCATATTCCGTGTACATGAGGCAGTTGCTACACCATCTCAGGATGCCCACTCCACCTTTATGGACCTTTTCAAATCTATTAAGATTCAACCCTTTACCCTGATCCTGGGTAACTTTAATTACCCAACCATAGACTGGAAAAACTACTCATGCCAGAACACAAATGCCCACAGATTCCTCGATTTTATCACTGCAAATGCCTTGGAACAGCTAGTTGATACCCCCACAAGAGGTGATAATATCTCGGACATGGTATTAACCAACATGAGTAACCACTGCAGCACCCCTACGGTATCATTCTCCCTGGTAAGATCCAACCATAAAATGGTCACTTTCGAAGTCACCATCTCCTCTGACCCCCCTTTAGCTAGGGTCAAATAAAAAAACTTCTCCAAAGCTGATTACAACCTCTTGAGGGATGGTATAAACAGCTTCACAGCCCCCTCCCCCACTCCAGGAACTGGCACCAATATCCAAATCTACAACAAAGTACTATACATGCATTTATATATATTCATGGAATCAGGAGTACCTGACAGGACAAAATCATCCTCTGCAAGGAAGAGTAAATCTGTCTGGTGAACATCTGCAATAAATAAACTACATAACAAAGGGGAGAAAATGCTGTCCAGGACCAAGAAGGAGCAGGTGCCCAATTGGAAGCATCTCTCCTTAGCCTGACAAGCAAATAAAAGCACTACTGAAATCCTCTAAAGCCAACTTTGAGTCCAAATTGGCCACATCTACTAGAGACAAGCATAAGGCCTTCTTCACATATGTCCAAAATCTCAAAGGAAGCACCCAGATCTGTTCATACACAAATGGTGTAGATATAGCTAATCTACTGGCTGACAGATTCAGCGAAAACTTCTCCCCTATGTCTCCCCCATTTGTAAATCAGGACAACCCCAGTACCTGACCCCGACCCCTTATCTCTAGGGAACAGGTCATCACTGCCCTCTCAAAATCAAAAAATACAGCCTCCATGGGACCCGATAACATCCCAGGCTGTAGCCTACATGAACTCAGGCATGAACTTGCAGCACCATTAGACATCCTA